>NC_091621.1:23005854-23308884 GCF_027580195.1 Bos mutus | reverse complement strand
GGTCTCTATCCTTCTCAATCTGGTCTTCTCAACTGATTCAGAACTCAATGGGATGAAGTCTGGTCCTGTAAAATGGGAATATGTCTAAGACAGAAATTCTATTGGCCTAAAATAGAAGTTATAACCCCCTTGTCTCAAGGAACTGTGCTGTGCGTAGTCACTGGCATGACTGACCCTTTGCGACCCCACAGACTATAGCCCTTTGCGACCCCACCGACTATAGCCCTTTTCATACTGTTCATAGCGTTCTCAGTATGAAAAAGGCTATAATCCATGAGACTGCAAAGAGTTCGACACAAATCTCATTGTCTCATTGGAAGGACTGATGCTGAAGCTGAAACTCCAATACTTTGGCCACCTGATGTGAAGAACTGAATCATTGGAAAAGACCCTGATGCAGGGAAAGACTGAAGGCCGGAGGAAAAGGGGACGTCAGAGGATGAGATGGTTGGATGGCATCACCGACTCGATGGACATGAGTTTGAGTAAACTCTAGGAGTTGGCGATGGACAGGGAAGGGTGTCTTGCTGCAGTCCATGGCGTCACAAAGATTCAGATACAACTGAGCGACTGAACTGAAATGGACTACAGCCCACCAGGCTCCTCTGTCCGTGGGGATTTTCTCCAGGCATGAATACTGGAGTGGGTTGCCATGCCCTCCTCCAGGGGATCTTCCCAACCCAGGGACTGAACCCAGGTCTCCTGCATTGCTTCCCTGGTGGCTCAGAGGTTAAAGCATCTGCCTGCAACGCAGGAGACTTGGGTTCGATCCCTGGGTTGGGAAGATCCCCTGGAGAAGGAAATGGCAACCCACTCCAGTATTTTTGCCTGGAGAATCCCATGGATGGAGGAACCTGGTGGGCTACAGTCCAGGGGGGTCACAAAGAGTCGGACAGGACTGACTTCACTCACTCACTCCTGCACTGCAGGCAGATTCTCAGATTCTTTACTGTCTGAGCCACCAGGGAAGCCTCTCAAGGAACTAGTGATAGAAAATACAAACACATCCCACACGCCAACTAAAAAACATTTCCAGATACTTAACAAATGGAATCTGTTTACTAAGTACACATATTTTCATAAAAATAAATGTCATTTCCCAGTCAAAGCAGGTAAAAGGTATTTTTGAAAGCACATTGTTTTAAAAACAAAACACACCTTACTTCTGTCCAAAGCCATCTAGAGGGCTCAGGCAGAGGAGGAGGGGCAAGCAGTAGCTGTCTCTGCCACACCCCTCTTCCAGGCAAAGGCCTTCTCCTACCACATCCTGACCTTGTCAACATGTCTGAGACACTCCCATTTCAACTAGTTTCTCTCCCACTCTCTTTTCTGTCCCCACTTCCTTCTTGATAAGACTCTTTGTCAAGACTGCCAACAAATACTTTCTATATACTTAGCCAATGGACCAATTTTAGCATTCAACAAGTACCTGTTCAGCACCTAAATATGAGAGCCTACTGGTGGCTCAGACAGTAAAGAATCTGCCTGCAATGCAAGAGACCTGGGTTCAATCCCTGAGCTGGGGAATATCCCCTGAGAAGGGAATAGCTACCCACTCCAGTATTCTTGCCTGGAGAATTCCATCGACAGAGGAGCCTGGTGGGCTTCTGTCCATGGGTCACAAAGAATTAGACACAACTGAGCGACGAACACTTTCACTAAATATTTAACCAACAGCTGTGTGAGGCACTGATGACAGTGAGCAGGGCACAGGGTGTGCCCTTCAGGGCAGGTTGGGACAGGAAAAGGGGTACTAGTGGAGGTTACAGTGTCAGAGCCGTCAGAAATGAGTGCAGGAGAGGAATACCTCAGGACGGCTTCCCGGAGGAGGTGAGATCTAAGCCAGAACCCGCCTTGGGCGTTTGTAAATTCTGCTTCCCCATCAAACTCGTTATGGAGAGCTCTTAAAACCAGGGAGGAGGAGCTGGAGAATCTACTGGAAGGCTTTTGAAAACCAGAGCGCCCAGCTCAAATCAGCTAATTTTAGACAAAGAAAGAATACTTTAGCATGCTGCTAAAGAGTATTTTTAGAGTCTGTTTCAGTTAACTACTTTGATTTCTCAGTAGTTAGAGAAAGAAGAAAAATAGATTTCAAATTTGTAACAAGTAAAAAAGTTGTTTTCCCTCTTTTGAGTCCCATTTCTTTCATCCTAAAACATAAAATACACAATTGACATTAGGCATTCTGTAACTAATTCCATTCAATGCCTGAATACCATAATCAAGTGCTTAGCACTTGGGGAAGAAAGTTGACTACGGCCTAGATTTTCTCACTGCATATCTTGTAAAACACGTATGAACAATCAGCAATCAATCTGGACAAAATGCCAAGTTTTCCTTCCATTCTCAATACCACCCAACAAGGGGCTTAAATGTGTTTCAAAACCTGAGAGCAGCTGTAGATTTACCCTAGGCTTGTAAAACTTAAAAAACTAGCTCAGCCTAAGACCAAACCAAATTCCAAAGTTAAGGATGGGACGTTCCAGAAAGCTCAGCTTTCATGATGCACAATGGCACCTGCTTATTTTCTGCACAAATACTTGGGGTTTTCAGCTGTATCACCCAGTGCCCTGCAGCTCCTTCTTCAGATCTGTTACTATTAATAACTCAGCCTCACTTCCCTGAAAACAACCCCCAAGAACTAGACAGATTGCCCCCTCATCCTTGCATTTCTGCAGGTCCCCATGTCTGCAAGGAAAAAGTAACCCAGTTTCAGGTGGCCACTGCTGTTCTTTCTGGTTCAGCATTTTCCCCATTCCTTCAACAGAGATTAATGAGAGCCAGCACTGTGCAAGGTGCTTGGGGGAAGATTCAAAGACCTGGAGGAGCTCGGTACGGGGGAAGGGACAGAGGTGGCTGGCTGTGCAGGCTGGTTTCTCTGTAAGGAATTCCCACTGGCAGATACTCACTGTGCAGTTACATGTTCAGGTACTGGTTCTGGTGCAAACCCTGCCCTCGGTGAGTTTAATCTCACCCTTCTGTGTAGGGAGTGAGTTCCACTTTTTGCAGAATCATCTCTGAACTGCGGACATGATGACATCCTACCCCTTCATACTTAAGCATGAATCTCTCAAGAATAAGGCCATTCTGCCGCATAATCAAAACATCCTTATTATCATACCTAAGAAAATCAATAATTTCATATTATCCAGTATCAAGTCCATATTCAGAGTTACTTATTTGTCCCACAAATATCGTTTATAGCTGTTTTTGATCCAATCAAGGTTCTTATCTAGGGTTTGTCATGTCCATTTGGACTTATTTTCATAACACTCTGAGATCAATACAACTTCTCTATGAATTCACTAAAATGCTGGCATCCAAACAGAGAAATAAGCACAAATGTAAGCATGAGGAGAGAATGTCACATTCTAGAACTTTATATTTTTCATTTGTGGGTAGCTGGAGTATGGAGGGTATTAAGAGTTCTAAATTTAATGACAGGCAACTGCTGATTCACCACAAATTCCCAGCTGCCCGGTGAGCCTCATCATCAGAAATCCCACAGGAAGAGAGAAAGTGACAGAAATCATGCACATTTCAGGGCTTCCCTGGTGGCTCAGCAGTAAGGAACCCACCTGCCAATGCAGGTTCGATCACTGATCTGGGAAGATGCCAAGGAGCAACTAAGCACCACAACTACTGAGGCTGCGTTCTAGAGCCTGGGAGCGGCAACTGCCGCAGCCTGGGAGCTCCAGAGTCCACGCTCCAAAACAAGAGAGGCCACCGCAACGAGAAGCCTGATCACCATAACTAGAGGTTACCCTCTACTCATCGCAACTAGACAAAAAGGCTGCAGAGTAATAAAGACCCAGCACAGCCAAAAATAAATAAAAATCAGAAAAAAGAAATAAAGCACAGTTCAGCTTGATCACCAGACACCCTGGGCAGACCTATCTGTTGTGGTTTTCCAACCTATTTCCTTCCCTGCAAAACAGAGGTTTCAGGCTGGACTCTCATTCCAGCGGGAACTGAGAGTAATCAGCAGGAATCCAGTTCCCCAGGTGAACAGATCTGTTGACAGCAAAGTAAAGTTACACACTTTCTGGGAATTTTCAGGAAGGTAGCGTCAATACACCAGACCTTTAGGATTCCATTCATTCGGATTTCAAAGGGCCCAGTACTTATTTGTGAAACGAACAGTGGTTCCACGTTACAGCCGCAGGAGGTCTCGGCTTCTGCCCTGCAAAAGGCTGAATTGCTTCAAAACACTATCTTATGAAAGCAATCTCCCATGACTTTTCAACTCAGATGTTATCTTAATCAATAAAAAGTGATCTTTTAAGGTAACATTTTTCTTTCCTTACTTTCTAAATCTCTTAATCTCACAAAACCTCAGTTTCTTGTCAGCAAAATGAACATAATACAAATACTTGCTCTCAAGTAGTCCCTGTTCAGAGTAACCAAAATAGCACACACAAAAGCACCTTATAATAATGCCCGGTTACCATCATCATTATTATTACTATTATTACTAGTTAGTGATTAATTATTACATGAAAATCTAACATTAAAAAGTAATGTCTGTCAATCAGGCAGTCTGACTGGGGCTCTCAAAATCAATATTGTAATTGATCCCCTGGCCAGGGAACTAGATCCTACAGCTAGGAGTTCGCATCCCACAACTAAAGATCACAGATCCCAAGTGCTGCAAGACCCAGCATCGCAAAATAAACAAACATTTAAACATTTTTTTAAAAGCCATTAGCATCAACTTTGTACCAAACACATATAGATGCCATTTAATCACCATAACGACAACTCTGTGAGATAATAATTTCACATGTGAGAAAACTGAGATGCGGAGACTAATCTGCCCAAATCGTTTCATAACTGGTTGAAAGAGGAGCTGATATTCTAACCCAGACCCATGCAAATTCTAAACTTTCCACAATACTTCATTGCTTTTCTGATTTTAGAAGATAGTTTAGGCCACAAAATACCTTAACCAACAGCAACCCCTGTACCTTTTAATTCTGGATCTCTGATTTTTTAAGCAGGGGTGGTTTCTAGGATTTTCTAGTGGAGGCCTACTTTTAAATTTTGGTTGCGCTGGGTCTGGCTGCACTTGGGCGTTCTCTAGTTGTGGTGTGCAGGCATCTCATTGCAGTGCCTTCTCTTCTTGCAGAACACAGGCTCTAGGGTGCATGGGCTTCAGTAGTTGTGGCTCGCAGGGTCTAGGGCACAGGTTCAGCAGTTGTGGGGCACGGGTTTAACTGCTTCTGGACCAGAGATCGAACCTGTTTTCCCCTGCATTGGCAGGCAGATTTTTATCCACTGCACCACCAGGGAAGTCTGGTGGTTTAGTTGCTAAGTTGTGTCCGACTCTTGCGACCCCATGGATTGTAGTCCATCAGGCACGTCTGTCCATGAGATTTTCCAGGCAAGAATATTGGAGTGGGTTGCCACTTTCTTCTCCAGGGGAACTTCCCAACTCAGGGATCGAACCCAGGTCTCCCGTACTGTACGCAGATTCTTTACTGACTGAGGTACCAGGGAAGCCCAGAGAAGTCTGAGCCCTAGTATTAAAATGTTTTGGTGACCACTGTTAATACTGAGGTACCCACACTGCACAGAAAATTCAAATAATTAGGAGTAGCCATCAGCAAAGTTTCTGAAGTATAACTTTTAAAACCAGTAATGGAATCCATATTTCTTAAACTAAAAAGCATCACTGAGAAGTAATGAGAAATTGCACGTACAAACCACACTGCACAAGCCTGCACTTTGGAATGGAGTTCCGTACTTTCTAAGACCCACACTTAGCCACTAAACAAGATATGGCCGGCATTTAGGAAAGCTATTTTTTTTTCTCATCAATCAGCACACACCACATCTTTAGTAGATCTCTTATCCTCTTTCCTTTATCCATGTACATTTTTAGAAACCTGATTATTCTTTGAAAAGCTTCTTCCTTTTACCTATTGATACAATAGATTATCACACAAGGCGGCCTTTATCACTTGTCACATATGCTAACTGTAGTTCGTCCCTTAAAAACTTCTTTCTCCAAAATGGCCTCAAGGGATGTAAGAAGGAGAAGGATAGAATCTGCAGTATGTGAAAAAGAGAAGTACCAGTGTGGGAAAGATTGGGGGGTGGGGGGGGCAGTGTGCCAAGATTACGTCTCCGCTCCAATTCTGGCACTTACGTCATTACTGCTTCTAGCACTGGGCACTTTTTCCAAGAAAGTGGCCCCTCCAGTTTCTATTTAAAACTTTGAGTTTTATGACACACACACACCCCTCTCAAACGCCAAACCTTGTTGTGGAGCCCTCATTTCCAGCCAGGCAATATTCAGAACCTACATCCTCCCAGAAACAGCATTCCAGGGACAGAGAGGAAGTCCTATTCAACAGAGGGGTGAGTACTTGCCTCCAGCTGGAGCATAAAGACCCATTACAAGGCTTCCCTGGTGGCTCATCCTAAAGAACTTGCCTGCCAATGCAGGAGACCCCGGTTGGATCCTTGATCCTGGAAGATCCCACATACCAGTGAACAACTAAGCCTGTGTGCCAAAACTATTGAGCCTGTGCTCCGCGACAAGAGGAGCCCTCACACCGCAACTAGAAAGCAGCTCCCGCTCCAACTAGAGAAAAGCCCGCACAGCAACGAAGACCACCCAGCAGAGCCAAATACACATAAATAAAATACGCAAAAGAAAAAATTTTAAAGACTCATTACATAGTGAAATTATACACAGCTACGTTACAAGCTAAATAAGTCAATGTTCCTTCTCTACCAGTGTATACACACACACACACCCCCCCTATATCTCCCTTTCCATGCTTTCCTCCTTAGCACTTCAGTTCAGTTCAGTGCGCAGCTTATTAAGGTGGCTTCTCTTGTTGCAGCTTGTGGGTGCTAAAGCATAGGTTCAGTAGTTGTGCAGAGGCTTAGTTGTTCCGCAGCATGTGGGGTCTTATTGGATCAAGGATTGAACCTGTGTCCTAGGCACTGGAAGGCGGATTCTTAAAACACTGGAACCAGGGATTCTCAAGAGTAATCTTTTGGTATTCTGACTACCTGAGTTTGTTTTTTTTTTCCTTTGCAAAACCTCCTACATATCCTGGTCCCTCCCTTACCTCTCCAGAGCAGTCCCGCAGGCCTATTCTGAGAGGCTGTCTCCCAGGCTTAAGTCCTCAGAATACCACCAAATAAAACATAATTCTCAACTTTCAAGTTGTACAATTTTTTCAGTCGCAGCTACAGTTTGATTGAGAGGGCTTCCTTGGTGGTTCCGATGGTAAAGAATCTGCCTGCAATGCAGGAGACCCAGGTTTCATTGCTGGGTCAGGAAGATCCCCTGGAGAAGGGAACGGCAACCTACTCTGGTATTCTTGCCTGTAAATTCCATAGACAGAGGAGCCTGGAGAGCTACAGTCCACAGGGTCGCAAAGAGCTGGACACGACTGAATGATTCTCACACCATACACAGTTCAACTGAGAAGTGGGGCAGTCTGGACCCAGTGCCTCCTGCACAAGGGGTCTTTTTCCTCAGCAAGATGCGTTCCGACTGTCAAGCCTCAGTCTCAGACACAAGCCCTGGTGACACATGTTCACAAGTATGGGGCCACCAAGGATGTTCCATTAACCAGTTTACGGATTTCAGCATTTTAACAATTTGAAAGACAGGGAGTGGATGGGGTGAGAAAGCCAGGTGATTGCCTTCCAAGTCCTCCAAACTCAAGAGACCAGAGTGGAGGCAGAAAGGACAGCTGTGTCCTTGACAAGCCCTCCACAAAGGAGATTCCAAACCAGAAAGATCTGCTGAGATGAGAAAAAGGCAAGTCAGCAGGAACACAGACTACTACAAAATAAAGTCAATCGTTTCCCTGAAAGGGAGAGGTTTTCCAGAAACTTTTCTATTTTTGTCTACTCCCAAGTTGTCTGCATTGAGTATATGTTATTTTAGTCATTGGGGAAAATCTATTGTAAAAAGAAATTCCCTAGCCTTTATGAGGAAAAACAAATGATAATGTCACCGCCTATTTTTTAAATACACATATATTTGTGACCTACTCCTTAAAGATCAAGAAAGCAGAATAATGATAAAGTCTTAGCCTTTGTCCCCCAGAGCTGACAGCACCAAGCCAGGTTCAGGCAGCAGTTTTCTCACAATATAGGCCAACACAAACTCTTTAGTATTCACAGCTTTAAACAAAATGAGATAGCACTTTATTAGTTTCCTTTAAAATGCCTATTACGGGGACCTCCCTGCTGGTTCAAGGGTTAACACTTCGCCTTCCAATGCAGGGCACAGAGTTTCAATCCCTGCTCAGGGAGCTAAGACGCCACATGCCTGGGGGCCAATAAAACATAAAACAGAAGCAATACTGTAACAAATTCAATAAAGACTTAAAAAAATGGTTCACATTTTTTTAAATAAAAAAAAATTAAGAAAAATTAAAGTGAAAATGTGAAAGTGTCAGTCGCTTAGTTCTGTCCAACTCTTTGTGACCCCATGGACCACAGCCTGCCAGGCTCCACTGCCCATGGAATGTTCCAGGCAAGAACACTGAAGTGGGTTGCCATTTCCTTCTCCAGGGGAACTTCCCAACCCAGGGATCGAACCTGGGCCTCTGGCATAGCAGGCAGATTCTTTACCCTCTGAGCTACCAGGGATAAATTCCAAAACTGCCTATTACAATTATTACAATGCCTTCTAAATGTAACTGGTTAACAGGAATGGAACGTGAGCACATAGAAAGAAAGAGGTATCACTAATCTAATTATTTTCTAGTTTTTTTTCTGGGGGAAAAAAAAAAAGCAGAGGACTTGTTTCCAGCCACATTAGGATAATAATTCTTAGTATTTGATTTTTCTAAACTTCCTTTTAAATTTTGCTATACTCTGAGTTGTCGCAAACCACTCCCTTACCCTGCCACGCGTACACAGTGGAAAACTGACAGGACAGGAAAAGACTATGACTTACTTTTACTGTGAAATTCACAAACAAATCTCAAATCAAAACCAAGTACGCTAAGGAATTTGAGGTCAGCAGATGCAAAGTAGTAGATATAGAATGGATAAGCAACAAGGTCCTACTGTGCAGCACAGGGAACTATCTTCACTATTCTGTGATAAACCGCAATGGATAGGAATATTAAAAAGAATGGATGTACATGAATAAGTGAATCACTTTGCCGTACAACAGAAATTAACACAACGTTGTAAATCAACTATACTTCAATAAAAAAAAGTTTTTAAGAAAAAAAATATGGTATTCCACAAAAACAGATTCCCTCCCTTATCCCAAAGCCAACTCTCTCAAGTGTGCTCAGTACACACCTCAGAACTGAGCACAACAGCTAGGAAGCCAGATCATTCCAGCTTATCCACTTGACTTTTTCATTAGTAAGAGCATGACCACACTGCAGATTTAACTTAGGAGGAAATTAATCTTATCAGGAAGTTACTTACTTAGTATCTCAAACTGTTCCAAAAATATCACATCCTTGCCCCACTTCACCTCTACTCCACCTCCTCCCTAGTAAAGAATCTATTTAACAGATGAGGGCTGCCTCTGCAACCTCTCTCTCTCTTAAAACATTAAATGTGTTTTGAAACTGGATTTTCCTAGCTAGAGGTTGTGGTCCCTGGCCCACCTGACGTTCATGCTTCTCCTCTTGTTTAATTTGTCCTTAATAAATTAATTGTCAGTTACTTATATACTGTTCTGTACTAGACTGACTGCATCTCCAAAGTCATGCTATTAGGAGGTAGTGCTGGAGTTGTTGGTTAATCATGAGGGTGGAGCCCTCATGAATGAGATTAGTGCCCTTATAAAAGAGACCCCTAGACAGCTCCCTCACCCCTTCTGCAATATGAGGACACAACAAAAATATTGTTATATATTGTTATTGTATTGTTACAGCATGTGAACAGACTAAGACACTCTGTAAATATGATCTGCTTCACATTTGTACTTTAGTCTCCTCCACAGTTCCTTAAGAAATTAGCTGTGTCTTTCTTCTGCTGTCTCAGGAAACAGTAGCCATTAAATAGATTGTCTCATCCTTATCCTGGTGGCTCCTCTAGCACCATAAGGAATTCTTTCTTCCATAAAGAATTTTTAAGTTATATACAAAGTCATATTACTCTTCTTGAGAAACACTGTTTTTTTCAAAGAGTTCATCTGCAAGTATCAACTTTCAGTCACATGTTGATTTTACTACTTTAAATCAGGTTTCCAGACATCTCACTGTCACTCCCGCCCATCCTATCCCCCAGCCCAAGTAATACCTAAATAGTGCCACCCACACTTCGAACCATAGATGAGCACAACATAATGTCACAATCTTTTCTGGAAAAAAGCAAATGCATCTTTCCCAACCTCCTACATTATAAATGCCTCTTTCCCCAGTGCCCAGCCCAGTTTCTGGAACACAGGCAACGCTCCATGAGTGACTGGTGGAAGGACGGGAAAGAAGGTGGAGCAGGTTAGAGGCCTCACTAAGCACTGTCTCTCATACACACACACACACACACACACACGTGCGCGTGCGACAGCAGCAGAAGCAAGGCCACCAAAAAAGGTGTCCAGTCTAGTAAAGAATCCAAATACCTTGTCCCCTTTTTCCTCTAAGTAATTTTAAGTTTATTATTTTTTTTTATTGTGGTAGGCATAACATTTTATTGTGGTAGACATTTTTTTTTGGTAGGTAGGCAGGGAGCTATGTGGCATGCAGAATCTTAGCCCCCTAACCAGGGATCAAACCCATGGCCCCTGCATTGGAAGTGTGGAGTCTTAATCACTGGACCACCAGGGAACTTTCCATTCTAACCATTTTTAAATGGTCAGTGAAGTTAAACACATTCACATTGTTGTGTAACCATCATCACCATCCATCTCCACAATTTCTTCATCTTGAAACTTTGTACCTAGTAAACACTAACTCCCCAGGCCCTGGCAACCACTGTTCTACTTGCTGTGTCTATGAATTTCACAACTCTAGGTACCTCACGCGGAGAAGGCAATGGCACCCCGCTCCAGTACTTTTGCCCGGAAAATCCCATGGATGGAGGAGCCTGGTAGGCTGCAGTCCATGGGGTCGCTGAGGGTTGGACACAACTGAGCGACTTCCCTTTCACTTTTTACTTTCATGCATTGGAGAAGGAAATGGCAACCAGTGTTCTTGCCTGGAGAATCCCAGGGACAGAGGAGCCTGGTGGGCTGCCATCTATGGGGTCGCACAGAGTCGGACACGACTGAAGCGACTTAGCAGCAGCAGCAGCAGGTACCTCATGGAGGTGGAGTCATATTGTATTTGACCTTCTGTGACTGGCATATTTCTCTTAATGTTGTTGTTTAGTCATTAAGTCATGTCCAACTCTTTGCAACCCCATGAACTGCAGCATGCCAGGCTTTCCTGTCCTTCACTATCTCCCAGAGTTTGCTCAAACTCATGGCCATTGAGTTGATAATACTATCTAACCATTTCATTCTCTGCTGCCCCCTTCTCTTCTTGCCCTCAATCAAACCCAGCATCAGGGTCTTTTCCAATGAGCCAGCTTTTCACATCAAATGGCTCCAAAAGTATTGGAGCTTCAGCATCAGTCTTCCCAATGAATATTCAGAACTGATTTCCTTTAGGATTGACTGTTTGATCTCTTTGCTGTCTAAGGGACTCTCAAGAGTCTTCAACACCACAGTTCAAAAGCATCAATTCTTCGGCGTTCAGCCTTCTTTACGGTCCAACTCTCACATCCATACATGACTACCGGAAAAACCATAGCTTGGACTATGCACCTTAGTCAGCAAAGTGATGTCTCTGCTTTTTATTTTTAATACGCTGTCTAGCTTTGTCATAGCTTTTCTTCCAAGGAGCAAAAGTCTTTTCATTTCATGGCTGCAATCACTGTCCACAGTGATTTTGGAGCCCAATAAAATAAAATAAAATCTGTCCCTGACTTCACTTGTTCCCCATGTACTTGCCATGAAGTGATGGGACCAGATGCCATGATCTTAGTTTTCTGAATGCTGAGTTTTAAGCCAGCTTTTCCACTCTTCTTTCACCTTCATCATGAGGCTCTTCAGTCCCTCTTCACTTTCTGCCATTAGGAAATGTCACCTGTGTATCTGAGGTTGTTGGTATTTCCCCCAGTAATCAGGGTTCCTCCATGTTGTTGCCTGTGCCACAATCTCACTTTTACTTTGCACTACTTAGTTGACAGCCTAGCTTTGTCCACAAATTATGGGACCAAGTTTCAGGAAATCTCAGATTTCCCAGGGAGCAGACAGGCCCATTTTTCTGGTCAGTTTTTGGCCGAGTGGGCCTTCGGCCTGGTTTTTCTTATCTCTGAGCTCACAGCCTCACAGCTTGTGTAAACGACTTCCCCTGTACAGGTCTGGGCCACTCGCTCACATGTCCCCACCACAGAAGGGAAGAGTGTTTGGTCTTCTTTGTCTTTCATTTCAACTACTTTCAGAGAGCTGGAGAATGGAAAAAGGAAAGCAGGAAGTCAAAGGCAATTCTAGAATCTTCACTGTAAATTCATTAATAAGATCTTTTTTTAAAACACCCTTATTAAGATACAACTCACATACCATAAAATTCATCCATTTGAAGCATACAACTCAATGTATAGTCACAAGTGTACTATACAAGTTAGTATAGTCACAAGGCTGTACAACCATCCCCAGGTTCCAGATTTAGTTTCATCAACCCTAAAAGAAACCCTGTACCCATTAGAGCTGTACCTTACTTCTTCCCATACGATCTTAAACTCTGTATCTAGTTGTTAGTCTTATATCCCTCCCGCATCTCCCAAAGTACTCAGCAGGTACTTGAAATTCCCATAAATACTTATCTACGACCGTCAAATGCATATATACGTATATCACCATTAACCTCAAAAATAACTCCCTCCAGTAAACACTGTGTCAGAAATTTTGTTGCTAGACATATCCCAAGATCTCTTCCTCCCCCACTAACTTGAGATTCTAGTTAAGAATAAAGGAATTTATAATTCTTAAAAAGTATGTTCCTAAGGAAGTAACTTTTGTTTTGTTTATAATTAAACAATTTTAAAGCACTAACAGGTAGCATCAGTGGTAAAGAATCTGCCCACTAGTGCAGAGACGCAAGAGATGTGGGTTCGATCCCTGGGTCAGGAAGATCCCCTGAAGTAGGAAATGGCAACCCCTCCAGTATTCTTGTCTGGAAAATTCCACAAACAGAGGAGCCTGGTGGACTACAGTCCACGGGGTCACAAAGAATCGGACACAACTGAGCCCACACAAAGCAGTAACAGTGGCCAAGAGGAGCACTTCAGGAGAGGCCTCTCCTCTGTGGAACGTCCAGGGCTCTTCTCCAGCCCTGCCTTCCCAGCACAATGGAAGACCAGATACGCCCTCTGTCCTGTGCAGAATCCAGCCTCTTTTCCACCGCTAACAACAATACAGGTTATGAAATGACACTTAAGTCAGTCATGTGTTTTAAAACTCGGATGCTGCATCCTCTTAAATAAAACAGTGTCAATATCACAGCTTTAAAAAAAAGGCAAATTACGTACTCATAATTACAGATGAACTAAATACTAAATAAAAAACTTGTGAGCATTTTGTGAATTTCAAAACCTTCTATGATCTACAACTGAGCTGCTTAGAGGAAAGCATGGGCATTCTCTGTGAACCAGTTTTGAACTTAAAATCCCCTCACCCTCCTTTTTCTTGGGACCTGATTTCTCCTAGGACAGGTAACTGTGTGTCATTTGTTCTTGACAGTCAGTAAGTCATAGCACACAAGAAATGTTTTAAAATAGCCTTCACTGAAGTTAATGCTGTAACAAAGGAGACCATGATGTTTACTGAAATCATTTACTTGGAAATAAGAGAAGGCAATCTCAGTAAATTCATTCCAGGTGGAATATAGCCTGTTAATTAAAAATTAGTCAGACTGGGACTTCCCTGGTGATCCAGTGGTTAAGAATACCCCTGCCAATGCAGGGCACATGGGTTCAATCCCTGGTTGAGGAAGATCCCACTTGCCCACGGGGCTACTAAGCCCGTGCGCCACAACTTTGGAGCCGGTGCTCTAGAGCCTGAGTGCCACGTCTACTGAGACCGCCTCACGCAACTACTGGCCTTCGTGCCCTAGAGCTTGTGCTTCACAACGAGAAGCCCACACACCGCATCTAAAGGAAGCCGGAGCGCAGCAACGAAGGCCCAGTGCAACCATAAAAAAAAAGTACTGTATTTCTATGTACTAGCAATAAAAAAAAAATTCTAAAAAAAAAAATTAGACTATTGGCAAGATCCACCTGTGCCAAGGTAGAAATGACTCCTCCCAGTGCTGCCAACCGGAGAAGGCAATGGCACCCTACCCCAGTACTCTTTGTCTGGAAAATCCCATGGACGGAGGAGCCCGGTGGGCTGCCGTCTATGGGGTCACAGAGTCGGACACGACTGAAGTGACTTAGCAGCAGCAGTGCTACCAACTGATAGAGGAAAAACTGCCATCTGTCAATGGAGCAGGCAGATCCTTTCCCAAAATGAACTTGCTCATGATCCAGAAAAGCAGCTCCACTGACAACCGCCCCTGCCAACCTGATGATGCTTGGGTCAACCTGAGCTGGGCTCCATGGTCATCCTCTCAGACATCACTCTGTAGGCATGCTACTGGGGTTGCTGAAGATGCCAGGACTTCAAAGATAAGAGAATTATATACTGAAGTTCTCCAAGCACCACATAATTTAAGAAAGTAAGTATGTGATTACTATGGTAACCTTGACATAATTCCATCACACATTCATCAGGACCTCTCCTGGAGTAAAAGGCAGCAAAGGACTAAGTGAAGAGCGTAAAGGCCTCATTCACGTCAGTACTGGATGGGCCCTGAGTCTGAGGGCCGCTCAAGCACTGGCCCAGGCAAATAAACTAATGCTTTCTCTGAAAAATGAGCATACAGCCAATAAATCATGGGATGTATGTTTTAAAAATAGTCTGAGCACCTGCCATGAAGAAAAACACTATGCTATATATATATAGCACACAGTGAAAGATGAGTGTATTAGTAGCTCAGTCGTGTCTGACTCTTGGCAACCCCATGGACTATAGCTCACCAGGCTCCTCTGTCCATGGGATTCTCCAGGCAAGAATACTGGAGTGGGTAGCCATTCCCTTTTCCAGGGCATCTTCCTCACCCAGGAAATGACCTCGTGTTTCCTGCATTGCATCAACTCAATGGACATGAGTTTGAGCAAACTCCAGGACATACCGAATGACAGGGAAGCCTGGCGTGCTGCAGTCCAGGGAGTCCCAGAGCCGGACAGGACTGAGTGACTGAACAACTCTTGCACTGCCACAGATTCTTTACCATCTAGGCCACCAGGGAAGTCCCAGTGAAAGATATAGAAGTTTTAAAATATAGAAGGTTTAAAAATGGACAGCGTCTTTAAAGAAGTCACAAATTGGGTTCTATAAAGCAAAATAAAAATACACTATTCAGAAAGTTACATTATTCAAGAAATCATAAGATTACAATGTTTATTCTGCTTATTCCTCTAATTTATAGCTAAGATACCACCCTTCCTCATCTCTATTCAATAAGAAAAGGAAATTGCTGATATACTTAAAAACCTGCTAATCTTTTATCTAATCAACTAGGTTTTTGTAGCAATCTTCAAAACTACTGCCTTTGCACTTCCAATAATTCAAAGCAAGAATGTTTAGTAGTTTATACATAATAATCACATCTGAGCAGACAGGCCCATCTCTCTGGTCAGTTTTTGCCTGAGTGGCCCCACACGGCATGGCTTAGTTTCATTGAGTTAGACGAGGCTGTGGTCCGTGTGAGAAGGGGACGACAGAGAACGAGATGGTTGGATGGCATCACCGACTCAATGGACATGAGTTTGAGTGAACTCCGGGAGTTGGTGATGGACAGGGAGGCCTGGCATGCTGCGATTCATGGGGTTGCAAAGAGTTGGACACGACTGAGTGACTGAACTGAACTGAATCACATCTATGATTAAACATTAAATGGTACCTTAAAAATATCCCTCAATAAATGCATCCAAAGGCACCATGGTCATTATCATTTTTATTGCCTCCCCAATATCCTCGGCTTTCAATTAGGTAAGCTGCTGCCAAAGCTCCTGACATTTAGTTAGCAATTTAAAAAAATAAAATTGAAGGGGCATCAGAGAGAGGCACAGCCTGTCAAAAGACTGCTTTTTCTATTATTAGATTTCAGCATCTGAAATGCAATAACATATCCTTAGTAAGTTAGCTCTGTATATGGTTACAGAGCACTTTGCAGCGCCAACCTGAAATGTATTTCTATCAAATGCAGTCAAGCATATACAGCAAATACCTCTGGGACACTATTCTAAAAGCAGGTAAGAAATCAGTGTCAACAGCAGTAGAGGCAGAAGACCTAGCCACATAAACAATCTTACACGCCCAAGTCGTAGTTTGCTGAAGAGTATGACTAAAAGTAAACACCCAGCGCAGGGACTTTCCAATGCTCATAATACATTTGAAGCAGGCTTGTAAGAAGCTATACAAAACACCTACAACAGAAAATCTCTCTAGTGCAATTGCTTTTTTTTTTTTTTTTTCACTTGCAATTGCTTCTTTAAGATGCAGGAAAAGACGCCCAAAACTCCTCTCTAGTAAACATCTCCTGGGGTGCAAAGGCCATTTTTTTTTTTTTTAAATGTGAACTTTCCGAGGACAACTCATTAGTCAGTATTGATTAAATATTAGAATTTGATCTGTCAACGGCTAACTGAACTTACCAAGTGGGTCATGAGATAAAGATATACAGGAGGGGCTTCCTCGGCCTGGCCTTGAGGCCTGCCTCCTCTTCCGCTGGGAGAGGATCACATTTGCTTATCAAACTGGCAAAATAACAGCCGGGAGGGTGGGCCAGCTAACACAGTTAAGGTCCACAGGCTCAAAGAGCAGGTTGAGTCCAAGATGAAATCAAAGGTATATTTAAGGTCTATACTTGGGATCCCTCCATTCCTTCCAAAAAAACTGCAGAAGGGTTTTCTCTATGTAACGAGACAGGAATAAAAGGTCCCACTCTATCTTGTGTGGGTCAAAATGCCTGGATGTGGGGAGGTCTTATTTGAAAAGCAACAGTGGATTTCCCAGGTGGTCCAGTGGTTAAGACTTTGCCTTCCAATGTAGAGGGTGCAAGTTCGATCCCTGGTTGGGGAGCTAAGATCCCCCATGCTTCTAGACCAAAAAAACAAAATACAAAACAGAAGCCATCTTGTAACAAATCCAATAAAGATCTTTAAAATGATCCACGGCCAAAAAAGAAAAAAAAAATCTTAGAAAAGAAAAGCAACAGCGACAATAAGGAAGAGTTCAAAGAAGATCATAACAAAGGCTCTGAAAACGATACGAGGGTACACTGGGGGTGTTTCATCTGGGGAAAAGGAAAACTGGGTAAACGTGAAAACTGCCTTTAAAACCATAAAGAGTATCACATGGACACAGCACCAGCCCTGCGCTCCCTGCAAGGGAGGCCCACCCTGGGAAAGCTATACAAGGAGACACTTTGGCTCACTCCACTGAAAAGCTTTTCTGATCCTCGAAATTGTCCAAAAACGGCAGCCTGGGAAGTTGGCAAGCTCTTGGCTCTGGAAATCTTTGAGCAGGAACAGTGTGCCCACTTTGGAAACAAGTCCTTTTTGGAGATGTTTAATGTTGCTCCCCTGACCATCAAAACAGGAAACTGTCGTCTGACTCTCCTCCCCTGAGATGTGAGTGGGTCCTAGAAGCATCCCCATTTTCCTCACTGACACTAAACTGCAGAATGGGGAGGGAAAAGGCATTAGAATAAGCAGATGCTTAAAATCCATCCCAGAATCCATCCAATCAGAAGCTCCAAGGTTGGTCCAGGCCTGTGTATCTTGAAGAGTTTTTATAAGTAATTCTGGTTAACTCCACTCCTCTAGGGAGGGACTTCCCAGGTGGTGCTATGCTATGCTATGCTATGCTAAGTCACTTCAGTCGTGTCCGACTCTGTGCGACCCCATAGATGGCAGCCCACCAGGCTCCCCTGTCCCTGGGATTCTCCAGGCAAGAACACTGGAGTGGGTTGCCATTTCCTTCTCCAATGCATGAAAGTGAAAAGTGAGAGTGAAGTCGCTCAGTCGTGTCTGACTCTTAGCGACCTCATGGACTGCAGCCCACCAGGCTCCTCCATCCATGGGATTTTCCAGGCAAGAGTACTGGAGTGGGGTGCCATTGCTAGTGATAAAGAACCCACCTGCCAATGCAGGAGACATAAGAGATGCTGGTTGGATCCCTGGGCAGGAACATCCCCTGGAGGAGGACATGACAGCCCACTCCAATATTCTTACTTGGAGAATCCCATGGACAGAGGAGCCTGGCAGGTTACAGTCTATAGGGTCTCAAAGAGTCAGACACAACTGAAGACACTAGGGAGCTAGCCAGAGGCCTCCATCCACTCGCACAGCTCCTATAACCAGTTCGTGTCCATTTCCTCCAGCCCAGGCCTCCCTGCTGACCTTCCATCCCACATGGCCAACATCCTATTGCAAACTTTCCAGAGGCTTCTCCACCTCCACCTGCTGCCACAGTGCTGCCCAGTTCATTTTCCCAAAGCAGGAAACACCTCGAAAAGCTTCACAGCCAGACATTCAAGAGCCTCCTTGACCTGATCAGGATCTGGTGGGGCCATGACTCACCAAGCATATGCCTGACACATACCTCATGCCCCACCAAACACGAGTATCTGCAACTTGGAGGCGGGAGAGCACAGATTCCATCCCATCGTCCCTGGCCCAGACTCTAGTGCCCACAAGTCCAAAGTCCAGTCATTTCAAAGCACAGGGCAGGTATCTCCTGCACAAAGCCTGCACCTCGACAGCCACAGCTCTTCATCCATGTCATGCGCTTTCTAGCTCACACCAGCCATATGCTTCTCTCATCGCGAGGACCACATACAGCACTGCGGAAGACTGACTGGACCCGATTCCCATTCACTGTGTTCTGTATACTCCTCAGAGGGCCGAAAAACAATCTTGGGGAAAAACAAATATGGGCTTCATTCACCTTTTGCCAGTATGGGGATGAGGAGGGGAAAGTTCAATTAAAAAAAAATTGAATTAGTAAATCATAACTATGTAGAGATCTATCACTTACTTAATGATTAAAAACTAGTAATGATAAGGAGGGAGCCTAATTTTGCTCTTTGTCAGCTAGACAGACTTGAAATTTCAGCTTCTTACTACTGGATAAACCTGGGTAAACTCCTTAACCTCTCAGGGCTTTAGTTTCCTCATCTGTAAAATGGGAATAATAACAGGAACTATACCTCACTGGGTTGTGATAAAGGATAAAGAAGCTAGGGAATATAAATCACTCAGCACGGGGCCTGGCCTAGAGGAGGCCCTCAATGAAAGCTGTAATAAGTGTTATTAGATCAACAAAATGTACTTAGACATTGTTTTTCCTGGGTCTCTCGCTCCATTTCAACAGAAGAAATATGTGCCAGAGAAGGGAAAAGCACACTGATTCCTTCTGAAGTATAAGGTTTCTTATAGACATTTTCGGAGATTTTTAAAAAATATTTCAACATGAAAACCAGAGAGGAAATGATGAGTCTCTTATCCTGAAAAAATATAAGCATAATTGGGCTAGAATTTTGACAAAGTTGGTTTAAATAAAAAGTGGATGGGTGGGGTCCAACCAACTATTTTTCAGTTGCCACTGAAATAACCACTATGTCTGAAAAAGCTGCTGAGCAAAATTTTATGGCTGATTGTATATTGTTCATTTATCTTCATCCTATCCAAGCTGCAGCAATCAACAACATTCTCCCAAGCTCCCTACTTAAAGATGCAGCAAAAATTCAAATGTCTTAAAAAAAAAAAAAAAAACTGTTGGCAAGGAAATGCAGCAAAGGGAATTCCCATATGTTGCTGGTGGGCATGTACATTGGTCTGATCACATTGGAGCACATCTACTAAAGCCAAACACTAACCCCACGATGTAGGAGTTCCACTACTAGGTAAACACCCAAAAGAAATGAGGATATATGTCCATCAAAAGATATGCGCTACAATAATGTTCATCAAAGAAGCTGAAAACACAATCCCAATGTTCATCAGGAAAACAGGTACCCTATGGCATGTTCATACAATGGAATAACACACAGCAATAACGAATCGCTGACACACGCAACAACACGGATCAATGACATGATACTGTATTGAGCAGAAGGCTGCATAGTGACTGCGTGGTTTCATTCATATGAAGCTGAAGAGGCAAAGTTAATTTACAGTGATAAAAGTCAGAACAGTGGCTTTAGGCAAGGGGTAAGGAGCTTACTGACCGGCAATGGACACAAAGGAATCTCCTGGGGTGGCAGAATGTGCTGTATTGATTTAGGTGATGGTGGTGGGGAGAGAAAGGGGCAGAGAGAGTGCTACTTGCTAAACTGTACCATTACAACTTTATGCCAGCTATATCTCCAGTTTTAACATTTAGCTATCTACACAAGTACAGATGAAGCTTCTGTGTCTGAAGACACAATATACTCCATGCTTAATCTCAGGAATAAAATTTTTTTTTGATAGATGGCAGGAGAGAAGATTAGTAATAAAAAGTATTACTTTATAAAATAGAAAATATCCCAAATGTACATAAACACTTTCAAGATGAAAATATTTTTAAAGAAAGGATAAATCCTTCCCTAATGTACTCCCTCCTATAAGTAAAGATGATAACCATACCAGTCTTAGGATTACATACAGGGTGATGATGGTTAACTGATACAATTAAGCACCCAATACCATGCCTTTTCTTACTAATTCACTCAGTACATGCTCATTAATACAGTACACAGTATTCATCACTTAATAATTATTTGCCTAAATTATTTGTACATTACTGTCACTCCTTTTTGGCCCAACCCACAAAAATTCTCAACCCAGTGAGTGTTCAATATTTGTTGAATAAACTCACAGAAGCTCTCTCAAAGCATGCAAACCATCAATAATTCCACCTGAATCCATAAGAAAATACCCAAGTTGTGTGGGCCTTGCTTCTCATTCCAGCATCTACACAAGCCTCCAGGGGTTCCGAGGTACGCCAGAAAGTCAAAACAAATATGGCACATATGCCAGAGGCAACGTGACTTAAAATGGAAAAGAAAATGTATTGATGTTTAAACAGGTATTAAGGGACTTCCCTGGCAGTCCAGTGGTTAGAACTTCGTGCTTCCACTGCAGAGGGCATGGGTTCCATGTCCGCTCAGGGAATTAGGATCCGCAAGCTCCCAGTGCAGCCACATAAAGAAATAAAAATGTATTTTAAAAAATAATAAACAGGTATTACAAAAACTACATTTGCTAAAATAAAACATGACCCCGCTGAGAAACGTTTCTGTTTCACTCTCTTTATCTTTAGTAACGGCTTTAACAACGTGGGCACAGGGAACAGAGACTATTCTTCGCTCTCTTTGTTGTTTTTGCTGCTCAGTTGCAATGTCTGACTCTTTAGGATCCCATGGACTGCACATCAGGCTCCTCTGTCCTTCACTATCTCGAAGCGTTTGCTCAACTGAGTCGGTGATGCTATCTAACCATCTCATCCTCTGCTGCCCCCTTCTCCTTTTGCCTCCCAGCATGAGGGTCTTTTTCTCCAAAGAGTTGGCTCTTCTACCTTACTCTAATCAAAGTACACCTGGCCTTTTATGCAATTTCAACTGATGTCAGTTTCCGCTATTTCCTTGAATTATAAACACCACTCCATCTCGCTTACAAACTCTGCAGACCAAAATATTTATTTCCAGCAATGTCCACATGCAAAATCAAAAGAACAGGAAACTATAGTTAAGAAAAACAAAATACCACAATAAGATTAACAAACTATACACAATCTTAAGTATACCCTTAAGGAAGTTGGCCTTTGTATGAAAATGTGTTTTTGACACAACTGTAGGCACGCCACAATGAACCTTAACTTTATTTAAACAATTACTCAATGAAGGGGGAACAAATGAAACTCTGAGATCAAGTGAAAAATAAAATTGTCCTTTTTAGATTAACTTGCCAGTAACCTCTGGGTATTTTTATCCAAAGACTCTGGAATAAAATTTGCATGCAATTTTTTTTTCCTATTACAAAAGAAAAACACGGTAATTACAGGAGGCAAAAAAAAGGACAGAAGCAAAATGAGACTTTTCCTATCACCCAGAGGAGATAAGAGTCTGCCAGTGAAAATCTTTTCCATTTTAAAAAATTCCGTGAGTATCTGGGTATTGAATACTTTAACAATAGCTAATGTTTGTTGGTCAAAGCATACGAAGTTATAGTTATGCAGGATGAGTAAGTCTAGAGAGCTAATGTACAGCATGACTACAGTTAATAATATTGTCCTGAAAACAGGAAATCTGCTAAGAATAGATTTCAGGTCCTGTCATATCACACATCAAAAAAATGGTATCTATGTGAGGAAACGATGTTAATTAGCTTAACTGAGTAACCATTTCATTATGCATATGCAATCATTATAGTGTATGCCTTATATAGATATAGATATAGATATACATCTTTGTTTTTAAAACAAGAATATATATATACCCCTGGAAAAGGAAATGGCAACCCAGTCCAGTATTCTTGCCTGGAAAACACCACAAACAGAGGAACCTGGCAGGCTACAGTCTATGGGGGTGCAAAAGAGTTGGACATGACTTAGTGATTAAAAACAACAAATACCCATATACATGTACACACTCACACATTTTATTTTTATATGAAAATAAAATAGCTAATGTACTCTACTCATCTCACACGCTAGTAAAGTAATGCTCAAAATTCTCCAAGCCAGGCTTCAGCAATACGTGAACCGTGAATCTCCAGATGTTCAAGATGGTTTTAGAAAAGGCAGAGGAACCAGAGATCAAATTGCCAACATCCGTTGGATCACTGAAAAAGCAAGAGAGTTCCAGAAAAACATTTATTTTTGCTTTATTGACTATGCCAAAGCCTTTGACTGTGTGGATCACAATAAACTGAGGAAAATTCTGAAAGAGATGGGAATACCAGACCTTGAAAAATCTGTATGCAGGTCAGGAAGCAACAGTTAGAACTGGACATGGAACAACAGACTGGTTCCAAATAGGAAAAGGAGTATGTCAAGGCTGTATATTGTCACCCTGCTTATTTAACTTCTATGCAGAGTACATCATGAGAAACGCTGGGCTGGAAGAAGCACAAGCTGGAATCAAGATTGCCGGAGAAATATCAATAACCTCAGATATGCAGATGACACCACCCTTATGACAGAAAGTGAAGAGGAACTAAAAAGCCTCTTGATGAAAGTGAAAGAGGAGAGTGAAAAAGTTGGCTTAAAGCTCAACATTCAGAAAACGAAGATCATGGCATCTGGTTTCATCACTTCATGGCAAATAGATGGGGAAACACTGGAAACAGTGGCTGACTTTATTTTGGGGGGCTCCAAAATAACTGCAGATGGTGACTGCAGCCATGAAATTAAAAGACGCTTACTCCTTGAAAGGAAAGTTATGACCAACCTAGACAGCATATTAAAAGCAGAGACGTTACTTTGCCAACAAAGGTCCATCTAGTCAAGGCTATGGTTTTTCCAGTAGTCATGTATGGATGTGAGAGTTGAACTGTGAAGAAAGCTGAGCGCCGAAGAATTGATGCTTTTGAACTGTGGTGTTGGAGAAGACTCTTGAGAGTCCCTTGGACTGCAAGGAGATCCAACCAGTCCATTCTAAAGGAGATCAGCCCTGGGTGTTCTTTGGAAGGACTGATGCTGAAGCTGAAACTCCAATACTTTGGCCACCTCATTCGAAGAGTTGACTCATTGGAAAAGACTCTGATGCTGGGAAGGATTGAGGGCAGGAGGAGAAGGGGACGACAGAGGATGAGATGGCTGGATGGCATCAGATGGACATGAGTCTGAGTGAACTCCGGGAGTTGGTGATGGACAGGGAGGCGTGGCGTGCTGCAATTCATGGGGTCGCAAAGAGTTGGACACGACTGAGCAACTGAACTTAACTGAATTGAGTATTTACTATGAACCAGTCTAGGGGGCTTCCCTGCTGGGTCAGATGGTAAACAATCTGCCTGCAGTGCAGGAGACCTGGGTTCGATCCTTGGATCAAGAAGATCCTCTGGAGAAAGGAATGGCTACCCACTCCAGTATTCTTGCCTGGAGAATCCCATGGAGGAGCCTGGCAGACTACAGTCCATGGAGTCGCACGCAGAGAGTCAAACATGACGACTTTCACTTCACTTGACTTCAGGCAGTCTACTCTTTTAACTTCTTTGATATCCAAAATAACCCAAAGAAAGCTGTTAACTGTTACAATGATGAATTTCATTAACTACATGACAATATGAATGCACTAATCACTTAAATGTATGCCTGAAGGGAATTAAAATGGTAAATTTTATGCTATGTATATTTTACAATTCAAAAAATAAAAAAAAGAAGCTTGCCCAAGGTCACACAGCTCTAAGTAACAACACTAAAATTAGAATTTATACAGTCTAGATCCAGAACCTGAACTTTTAATCACTATACAAATGATTTTAAATAGTTGAATGTTAATATAGCTGAGAGGTTTGGTGTTGGGCCTTTACGTTGTGTCCAAATTTTTCACTATTAAAAACAAGACTGTGATGAGACTTCTTGTAAGAGATCTTTCCATAGGTTTGTTGTTGTTTTGTTTTTTTGGTTTTTTTTTTTTTTTAGGATAAACTTTAGTGTAAGTACTAGGTCAGAGGATAAAGCAAACAATTTAAATAACCAAGTCAGTTGATCAACTTACAAGGAAACCTCAAAAGGTAATTTGCAACAAATAATTATAATTAGATGGTTCCAAGTATAGGAATAAGAATCAGTATGTACTTCACATGACTAAAGAAATGCAGGTATTCAAGAACAGATGAACTTAAATACCCCTTGGAGTCAGTTACTTCTCAAATCCAGTAACAACAATTGCACAGAATCACAGGACCCCACATCCACAGGATTTCCCATTTGTTGTCAGCTTTGACCGTCACTCACTTGAAAGTTCCAAGTCCCAACCAGCAAGACAGTGGAGGAGAATATAAAAGGCTCTCAAAAGACTCAGATGAAATCAGTCGAAATTTACATTAAATCCATAAATACAAAGTTTACCCCTCATTTCTTCATCACAAAAATAACGGATCATCCATGCTGCTCAAAAGGTTGCTGTCAATAATGACACATCACAACTTGCAGCCAAGAGTCATGAGAAGTACCTCTCTTATTGATTCCTGCCAGAAGAAATAAATACTTGGAGAAACAACTAAACCATAACAGGAAAGTTTTAGGATCTCACTGAAAAGAGTTACCAAAAAGTTCTAAAAAATAAGACATGGAAGGACTTCTCTGGTGATCCAGTGGTTAAAACTCCGCACTTCCAATTCAGGGAAAGCAAGTTCGATCTCTGGTCGGGAAATTAAGATCCCACATGTTGTGTAGCGCAGCCAAAAATAAATATATTCTTTTTAAAAAAAGATGTGGAAGAAAACATGAAGGAAGTGATATTATCAGCCTAAAGCCAGTCCAACGGGTATCTTGTAAGCCACAAATTCCACGTAGGCAGCTTGAGCAGGAAGAAGATGATAAGAAAACAGAACCCTCTTTCACCCAAAGAGAGCACACTAGGTCATTTCATAGAGACTCTGTCATGACTTACGCCATTCTTCATAATTCAGGCACCTGCTCCCTTCTACCTGATCACCCTGAGAGATAACAAGGATTTAAAAAGAGATTTTCAGGACAGCATGGTGACACCAGTTAATACCGTATTGCATATCTGAAAGTTGCTAAGAGAATAAATCTTAACTTCTCATTGCAAGGGGAAAAAAAATTCTGTAACTATGTTTGGTGAAAAATGTTAACCAGACTACTGTGGTGGTCATTTTGTAATATATACAAATATTGAATCATGATGTTTGTACACTAAAACTAATATAATGTTGCATGTCAATTATGCCTCAATAGGATGCTTTTAATTTAAAGAGACTTTCAAGTAAACGTAAGAAAATGTAAACAACCACCAAAACACGTTATTTTCTATTCAAACGTCTCCCCTGTCCTGTCGAGTCACATTCACTCTAACTTCACGTGAGTATGTACTGGTAATCAAAGAAATAGAGTTGAAATTTTTCTCTTTTTTTAAAATAGATCCTAGGTGAAGATATGCAACCATGCATTATTCAACTAAATGGAACTTTACGTAAATCACCAATAAATTAATGCATCATAAATACTACCTATTCTGTACTCTTTTCCCCCAAACCACAAGTTTCAGAGGCTCATTATGATTATTTAAAAAAAAATCACTATACAAGTTAAAAAGAGGTAATGTTTTAATCCTCAAGCTTCCATTTCAAAGAAGGGACTAAGGAACGTATCCAAAGGACACAAAGATGCATTCCCTTCTCTATAACTAAGCAGGTCCACTCCTGAGATTACAAGCTACAGAAAATCTCATGCACATGAAACAAGACACGTAAAAATGTGTATTGCAATATCATTTGTATTAGAGAAAAATGGGAGGAAATCATAATTAAATGTCCATCAACAGGGAAATGGATACACTATGGTGTGTCGAGCAGTTAAAAAGAATGAACTAGAGCCGAAAAAATTCTCAAAAGCAAGGCAGAACAATAGAAGTGAGCGCCGGACAAAAAGACGCACTAGGACACCACTGCTACCATCTTTAAAAACATGTGCAATAACACTATTGATGATGAGTATTTACACAGACACCCATGGAAAAAATACGGAATACATGGGTGGCAATAATTAAGAAAAAAAAAAACTGGAGAGAAAGGAAGGGAGAGAGAAAATGAGGCCAGAAGTGAGACCCAGACAGAGGCTTCAATTCTTATCTGCAGTGTCTTCTCTTTTGCGATGGATGGCAATTACAAAGGTATTCATACTCTTTTCATATAATTACTGTATTCAGAATTATTTTACAATAGTAAAAAGAAAAACACACTTTCCTAGCATTCTTACCTGCTTCAAGAAAGTCACATTTACTTTGACAATATAGCAATTAGAAAATAATTTCCTTTTGTATTATAACCCTGGATTCTCTGGCAGAAATATCTGATTTAACAATTATGGAAAAAGAGCAGGAAGAAACATCCCCATTTAAGACTGATTCCAATTGATAGAATCTGCAATGTTCCTAGACAGTACTCACTACACCTACCCCCAGAGATAACCGCTATTAGAGGCACATGGGGTATTTCTGAAAATAAGTCTATAAAATTCATGTTTTGGAGACAATCTAAACCTTTTCAAAACACACACCATTGCTTTTTCTTCAGACAAATAAAAGACACACCCACTCCATCACTGCTGCTGCTGCTGCTGCTAAGTCACTTCAGTCGTGTCCGACTCTGTGCGACCCCACAGACGGTAGCCCACCAGGCTCCCCCGTCCCTGGGATTCTCCAGGCAACAACTGGAGTGGGTTGCCATTTCCTTCTCCAATGCATGAAAGTGAAAAGGGAAAGTGAAGTCGCTCAGTCGTGTCCAACTCTTTGCAACCCCAAGGACTGCAGCCCACCAGGCTCCTCCGTCCATGGGATTTTCCAGGCAAGAGTACTGCTTGAGCTTTTATCTTTCCGACACCCAAATCCAAATAAACTTCAGGAGGTATTCCTAATTAGGTCTGCCCTTTTCTCTGTTCTGCCTCCTGGCACCCCCATACTTATCAAGAGTTTCACAAATGAATAGATCAGGGGTAGTATTATAACATGTTTATTTTAAATGTCTCCTCAATGTATCTGGGCTTCCCAAGTGGCTCAATGGGTAAAGAATCCTCCTGCCAAGCAGGAGATGAGAGTTTGATCCCTGGATCAGGAAGATCCCCTGGAGGAGGGCATGGCAATCCACTCCAATATTCTTGCCTGGAGAATCCCACGGACAGAGGAGCCTGGCATGCCACAGTCCATAGGGCTGCAAAGAGTCAGACACAACTGAAGTAACTGAGCATACACAGAATGTATTTATTTTAATCCTCTCTCCTTGCTGTTACTGTTCACAAATTGCATCCTATTACGTAGATCTCTCCATGCAACCCCAGAGCTCCTTACAGGGAGGGAGCAGGACTCTTTCATAATGACCCAGTTACATACAGTACTAAGCTCTGAGCATGGTCTGTTCTCAGTAATCCTTACTGCAAACATCGGAGGGATCTCAGTGTGCCAATAAGGGCGAGTGGCTGACTTTAACACTTGGAACTCACCCAAGATACCCTTTAAATTTTCTTTCTGATCTGAGAGGAAAACAAACACGCAGCAATATACAGCTAGCCTCTTGAGGGCCTTGGTCTCCCACTTCTTGAAACAAATTTCCAAAGTCTGCTAATTACAGACTGCTCTCTAAATTACAATAAACCATGCAGAAATTCCCAACTTCTCTGGAGTTGCAAGAGACAATCATATAATCACTGTAACTTCCACCCATGTGGTACAAGCATATTTTTTTAGCTGATAATGAGTACAACTGGGATGAAAATAAGAATGCTATAAATTCAAACAGCGTCTGCTGAATGTCCACAGTAAATGTGCAACAGACGTGAAACTATATTTTTAGGAATTTCACGGTAAACAATGTAAAAGGAGACACCGCCTATTTTCACAATCTGGGTCCCTCCCTCCCTCCCTCTAGCATCACCTTCCACTACTTGACTTCAAACTAGTCAGGCTTAATTCAACCTTAACCTTATGGTTTCTCCTCTCACTGTTCCCCAACCCCCAGCCCAAGCTCCACACACTCCTCCCCTGACTTTGCACATGTGACAGAGGCACCCTAACTAACTTCCCCTACTCTCTTCACCACTTTTTCTTTTTTTTTTAACTATTTATTTTTCCTGTTCTTCTTAGTCTCTCTTGGTCCCCACCATGCAGCACCTTAGTCCCCCAAGCAGGGATGGAACTCACGCTCTCTGGGGTGGAAGCCCAGAGTCTTAAACACTGGACCGCCAGGGAAGTCACCACTTTCTTGAGGTGTGGGTTATCACAGCAGACTGCCCAGTTTCTATTCCTGGTTCCTCTACTCACCAGTTACCAGTGAACCTCTCCATGCCTCTCATGTACAAAGAGAATGACCATGCCTACTTCACTGGGTTAGTGTGAGGATGAACTGAAGCAATCAAGGTAAAATGCACTGTAATTGGGCCATGAACATGAGCCACCATGGTTATCAATGGTCAGCAGCCACATGGTCTCTGAAAGGAAAACTTTCTGTACTCTGCTGTACTGCTCACAACACTGCACTTCTGACTCCCGCTACGTGGGGGTTTCCGCCTGAGTATCCCACACTAACTCCATTCTCGCATTGAGAATTCTGGGTAAGCAGATCCCCTGGCTACAGAGGTCATGCCCACACAGCTTCCTTCCCACTCTGGATGTCAATGGCAAGTCCAGGTTGTCACCTGTGCTCCTACCCAACCAGTTGTAAATCGAGGGTTTTCACAATCCCTTATTGGGATTTGATAATTTGCTAGAATGGCTCACACAACTCCCAAAAGCACTTTACTTACTATTCCCTGTTTATGACAAAGGACACAGCTCAGGAACAGGCAAGTGGAAAGAAAGGCATAGGACTGGGTACATGGGAAGAGGTTCAAACTGACCATGGCTCTCCATGGGTGCCATCCTCCCAGAACCTGTCCTTGTTGACCAGCCAGGGGGCTCTACAAACCCTTGCACATAAGTTTTTATGAAGGCTTTATTACATAGGCATGATTGATTAACTCACTGGCCACTGGTGATTGAACCCAATCTCCAGCCACTCTCCCTATCCTAAACCTCTAATCCCGTGCTTGGTTCCCCTGGCAACAAGCCCCTCAAACCTTAGGGGCTTCTCAGACTTCACCTCCTTAACAGAAACTCTAGTTAGTTGAAAGCAGCTTTGTTGTTGTTCAGTCTGATCTGTGACTCCATGGACTGCCGCACACCAGGCTCCCCTGTTCTTCACCATCTCCTGGAGCTTGCTCAAACTCATGTCCACTGAGTCGGTGATGCCATCCAACCATCTCATCCTCTGTTGTCCCCTCTTCCTCCTGCCCTCAATCTTTCCCAGAATCTGGGTCTCTTCGCCTCAAGTGGCCAAAGTATTGGAGCTTCAGAACTGACGAGTTTCAGCATCAGTTCTTCCAATGAATATTCAGGGTTGATTTCCTTTAGGATTGGCTGATTTGATCCCCTTGCTTATTATTATTATGAATAATAAAAGACATTCCTTTCATTTTCATCACTCTTAACACTTAGGACATTCCAAGGGCTTTTAGAATTTTTGCACCAAATACATATTTCTTTTTACGTCACAAAATCACAACAGCTCTTTATGATTTTCCACTGGACTGTGCTGTTGAGGGAAGGAATACTGACTTATTCCTCTCTGAGTCCATCCTCAGAGCCAAGCATAGCTCTGGGTGTAAGGCAGGCACTCAATACATGTTTGTTGATACCATTAAAGCAGACAGATTCAACTCGCTTCTGAAGCATTAAGTCAAAAGGGAAGCAGTAGAGATAATTCGACAGAGAGCAGCTGGGGTTGGGAAGAATAACCACTCACATCCTTCCACAAATTCTAGAACGCCCACCACACTGCTGGACATTCCAGAGATTTAAAGAACCTACTTCTGTGTAATTAACATTTCCACAGAACAGCAATATTACCGGCTTATAGGTTTTCCAAAGGAAAGCAGGAAAACATAGATTTTCTGTGAGACCATCCCAAGGCAAGGCTCTACAAGTCAGTATTTAGCTAAACATAAATTGCAATCAGCCTATTTCCTGAAAAGAAGTATAAACCACTTTAGTTCTCTTTAAATCCATCCCTGGACATTGTGTTAGATCATCTCTCCACCGTTGCCAAACCCAGGGAATAAAATGCATTGATACCACACTTAACCCAGTATATTTCACCTTCAAAGACTTTTCAAAAATACAACCAGCTAGCTAGTCCCCATCAGTCTTCTAATGTCTGTCTCATCAAAAAGAAAAAACAAAAGGATTGAAGGAAAAGATTTTAACAGGAGAAGAAAAAACTATCAAGATAACAGCATTTCTAGTGAAACATTTCTTAACATCTTGTCATGTTAATTTTGAGGTATTTGGGGGGGCAGGTCCACATTCCAGTCATCAAAGGCCTTATTCTAAGAAAGATAAAAATATACTGCGGTGGTCTGAGAAGTTTACATTTACAGCTCCACATCAAGATTTATTTTTCTCTTGTTCCTTCAAATAAATCTTAACCGGCTCTAACTCAAGGATGATGATTTCATGCTGCCAAGTCTTTGCCTCTTGCCTTGACCTCCCGCCTGAGCTCCAGAGCCCTGGTCCTGGTTGTCAGCTAGATGCTCCATAGATGTTTTGTAAATGTGCCTAAAACTGCACTGTCCCCCCTCCTCACTAGACCGGTGCTGTTTCCACAACAATGCTGTCATGCTCTCAGGCACTTTCCACACCTCCTTCTCCCTTTTCCTCCTCCCCTTCCTCTCCCTCCCGCACCTGATCAGGCAGGTGCCAATCTACTCACTCAACTTCTGGAATTCTCCTCTCTCCCACCACACCTGTCCTATTTCTAGCCCTAATGATGTTCACCCAGGCTATGACAATAGCCTACCAGGGCACGGCCCTGCCTCTCAACTCTGCCATAAACTGCTATTGGTCTCAAAGTCATAGACCGTATTATTCCTCCCTAAATGGCACCTCCTTACCCAGAAAACAAAGTCCAAAGTCTTCAGTCTGGCAAGCAAACTAGTTCAGAGCCAGTCACCCTTCCTCTTTCAGGCGTGGCTCTCACCACACCGGCAGCTGCCACGCCCACACACCAGCCAGCTGTCCAGGTATACCAGCACTCCCTCTTCCTGCCTCTGAGGATTTCTGCCCATGCCTGCCCCCCATCTGTGCAAACCTCCCTCTTCCATCCAAATCCATCTGCCACCAACTCAAGTTCCTAGTCATCTCCTGTTGTATCTGTTGTATCATGTGCGTATTTCCAGACTTCACTGCCCCCGACCCCGTTCTCCAGGAAGCCGTCTTTCTAAGCAGTCCCTTCCACTTCCGGTCCAAATACAGTCCTTTCCACTGGGCAGACAGACATCCCCTACAACGATCCCCTTATCCTCACTGCTCGTGTATTCTTCCTACTGGTCTCCGAGACCTCCTACTGGCTCCGCTCCAGTCCTTCGTTGCTTTTCTGCAGTCCTTGTCCTACTGACCAAGCTCTTGCTCTTTTTATTTTTTCTTTTTAAAGTCGTTCTTTTTTAAAATTTTAGTTGATATATAATATTACACAAATTAAAGGCATACAATACAGTGATTCACAATTTTTAAAAGTTATACTCCATATTTAAAGATATACTGGCTATTTCCATGTTGTACAATATATCCTTGTAGCTTAGAATCCGACACGACTGAGCGACTTCACTTTCACTTTTCACTTTCATGCATTGGAGAAGGAAATGGCAACCCACTCCAGTGTTCTTGCCTGGAGAATCCCAGGGACGGGAGCCTGGTGGGCTGCCGTCTATGGGGTCGCACAGAGTCGGACACGACTGAAGCGACTTAGCAGCAGCAGCAGCAGCTTATTTTATGCCTGGTATTTTGTACTTCTTACTCTTCTACCCCTATACTGCCCTCTCCCCACTGGTAACCAGTAACTCGTTCTCTATATCTTGAGTCAGCTTCTTTTTTGTTATATTCACTAGTTTGTTATACTTTTAAGATTACTGATATAAGTGATTACATACAGTATTTGTCTTTCTCTGACTTATATCGCTTAGCATGATGTGCTCCAAGTCCATCCATGTTACTGCAAATGGCATTATTTCATTTATTTTGTATCTGAGTAGTATTTCATCTTATATATGTACCACTCTTCTTTCTCCATTCATCTGTTGATGGACGCTTAGGTTATTTCCACATCGTGGCTATTGAAAACAGTGCTGCTATGAACAGAGGGGTACGTGTATCTTTTCAAATTACTCTTTTTATTTTTTCAGATATATATCCAGGAGTAGACTTTCTGGGTCATATGGTAGTTCTATTTTTAAGTTTTTGAGGAACCCCCACACTGTTCTCCACAGCAGCTACACCAATTTACATTCCCACCAACGATGTAGTAGGGTTCTCTTTTCCCCATATCCTCGCCAACATTTACTATTTTGTGTTCTTTTTGATGAGTCCTTCTGACAGGTGTGAGGTGATAGCTCACAGTGGTTTTGATCTGTATTTCCCTGATGATGAGCAATGCCAAGCTCCTGTTCTTGAGGCAGGACCCTACCTTGGCTCCCAGGACACCCACTCTCTCTGGGTTCTCTTCCCTCCCTTCCAGCCACTCCTTGATCCATTTCCATGAACACACTCTGCTTCGACTGCCCCTTAAACCCTGGAACCCTCCATCCTTCTGGCTGAAGACCCCATGAGCACGCTAAGTTGCTTCAGTTGTGTCTGACTCTTTGCAACCCCATGGACTGTAGCCCACTAGGCTCCTCTATCCATGGGATTCTCCAGGCAAGAATACTGGAGAGGGTTACCATTCCCTTTTCCAGGGGATCTTGCCAACCCAAGGATCAAAACAGGTCTCCTGCATTGCGGGCAGATTCTTTACTGTCTGAGGCACCAGGGAAGAATGGAGTCAATATATTATCTGAACTTACCCTTATCAGATCCCAAATCTGATCTTTCTGCTATATTCCCTTTCTTGGTCAGTGACAGCATCATCTTCCGGTCACCCAAGCCAGAAACTCACGAATTCCTCCCTGATTCCCTTCTGTCACTGCCCCAACACTTTCAACATGACCAAATCCTCCCAAATCAGCAGTATCTCTAACCCCTCCTCCACTTTATCACCACTCTCATCAACAGCCACTGGGGACTGGCTAGAACTGACTCCTGAGGCAGACACGACTGGATGTATCATGTTCTGACAGCCACAAAGAATGGTTTGGAGTTTCCAAGCAGCTTTTTCTTTTTTTCTTTTTATCTCTTTCTCGCAGCACCAGGTCTTAGTTGCGGCACGTACGATCTTTTAGTTGCAGCATGCGAGATTCTTAGATGCGACATGCAGGCTCTAGTTCCCTGACCAGGGATTGAACCTGGGCCCCCTGCACTGGGAGCATGAAGTCTTAGCCACTGGACCACCAAGGAAGTCCCTCCAAGTAGCTTTTGAACTTTATATTTCCATCTTTTTTGAGATATATATTTTACATCTGGGGAAAATCTATTACTTTATAGTTCAGCCCACACTTTCCCTTTTGATCACTAAAAGTGTTAAAAATCAGTGAGTGTCTAAATGAATGGAATGTCTTATGTAAACTCAGAGATACTTCAAATAATGCTTAATGACTGTAACATATAGGATCTGGAGACTCAGTGCCTTACTTGCCACAAGATGCTAACATTTTAGTTCACACAAACTATTCTGACACAATATTCATTTTTATGAGGCCAATATTTCAAATTAAAACAAACACAAAATGTGAGCAGTTAACTAAATCAATCATCTCTTCTGTTTATCACATCGCACATTTTCCAATCTGAAAATGCACCACAAAACTTTAGGGATACTATGGTATATTTAATGAAAAGAACAGCTGTTGCTAGAAAAATAATTTTCAATGATTTCCATGACTGAAAGCAAAGCTTGATGTAATTATACATTAAGCATACTCCTTCTAGCTAAAATAGCCAAAAACCTCAGACTCCTCAGGTTAAAAAGACCATTCCACCTAGATTTACATTATTCTAAATTATCAATAATCCCTCAAATATTTAAAAACCAATTTTAAGGATATATCTTCCCCCTCAGGTTCTTGAAGAAACATCCCCTGAAGTATATATGAAATTAGAAACATATGAGAGCCAAGTTCTAAATAAACTGCCCAGATTAAAAATAATTCTCAGGAATTCCTGGCAGTCCAGTGGTTAGGACGCTGGTGCTCTCACTGCCCAGGGATTGGGTTCAATACCTGGTCAGGGAACTAAGATCCCACAAGCTGTGCAGCACAGCCACTAAAAAAAAAATTCTCTGGAAAGACAATGTCTCAGTAATGAACCAAGTTAATCATCACATTCATAAATCATTTGACATGGCCTCTATAGCAAAAATCCTCAGCCCCCAAGAATTTTCATTCTCGTCAAGACAGCCATATTTAAATACACATAAAGCAATCAGAGGACAAGAGATTCTAAGAAATGAGCCTTAAACTGGGTATTTCAGGATCAGTGAATGGAGAGGCTGGTTAAGGCATTCAACACACAGTGTGGGCAAGAGGACAGACGCCTCTAGAAGCCTGGAATTTGGCTATGCTGTATTAGACAATAGACTCTGAAATGTTTCGTAGTAGGATTTTACTTGCTAAAAGTAGTTTTCAAGGAACATTTACCAGGCAAGAGTACGTGCAATTGGAATAAAGGAGATATTAGAAACAAAAGAAAAAATTAAGTTTTCCAAAGGAAATGTATATACTGCCTCACTCCCAAATGCCACACCAGCCCACAAGAATGCACCCTCAGTGAGCACAGTGGCTCCTGGCCTCACGTTCTCAGCAAGCGGAGGACTCTCAAACATTTATCCTGCCCTGTCTTTGAGGAATGTGGCACTGCTGGTGGGTTCTTTCCTAAGTAGCTCTTGACACTACATTTATAACTCCAGCAATACAGAAGTTCAGGACAATTAAGTGTTCCCTTCAGCTTGCATGACACCCATTCTTGTTGGCACTATATATGGATGAATTAAATACATCTCAAGAACTTCTCTGATTCTTTCCCAAGATGTTCACTCTTCAAAAAAGAAATAATTCTACATATTCTACTCATTTCTCAAAAAGCAATGACTAATCAATACCCTTAAATTCAACCCCATCCAACCAGATAAGACTTCAGATAGCTGTTTCCAAACTAATTCATTTGGCATCTCAATACATTTCATGGAGTCCTTTTCAAGATTTATCTGTTACTTTCCCTCCAATAACTAATGCAGCTCTAGTATAAATTAACTATTTGTCCCAGAACTGGACAAGACCTTTGAGGAACAAACTGAAACTCAAAGTGGCTAAGTAATTCCAAAAGTTATCTTCGCTATTTAACAAAGAGCAAGCCTAAGAAATTTCCATGGATCTCTTGTGGCTCAGTCAGTTAAGAGTCTGCCTGCAATGCAGGAGACCTGAGTTTGACCCCTGGGTCAGAAAAGATTCCCTGGAGGAGGAAATGGCAACCCATTCCAGTATTCTTGCCTAGGAAATTCCATGGACAGGGGAGCATGGCAGGCTATGGTCCATGGGGTTGCAAGAGTCAGACATGACTTTGCAATTAAACCTACCTACCTAGGAGGTCTCTACCATCCCCAGTCCAAAATACTTTCCATTTCACCTAAAAGTCTTACTTTCACATGATACAGAATCTATTGTCATTGCTTACTATTACTACTCTTGAAACCAAAAGAAATCTATTCCACTATGTCACCCAACTTCTTTTTCTTGATTATAATTCTGATGGGAGTCTGATCAAACAACAACCAGATGGCCAATCAACAAAAATCAATGGCCCCCCTCTGTGCCCTGAGCCAAGCACCACATAACAATGAGGATACAGAGGTGAACAGGACAGAAGTGGTTCACCCTTGTAAAACGTGTTTTTGCTCAGTCAGTCAGTTGTGTCTGACTCTGCATCCCCGTGGACTACAGCACACTAGGCTTCCCTGTCCTTCACCATCTCCTGGAGTTTGCTCAAACCCATGTCCATTGAGTCGGTGATGCCATCCAACCATCTCATCCTCTATTGTCCCCTTCTCCTCCTGCCTTCAATCTTTTCCAGCATCAGAGTCATGAAGTTTACAGACAGGATAATCTGGGAGGCTTAAAACTAATGAAATTTACTTGGGTCCCTGATTCATCTGACAATGAACTAGAATGTCATTTTTTCCCAAAGTATCTGAGTGCTTCCTAAGTATCACAATCCATTCATAAGTAATTAAAACTTTCTTAGATGTAACTGTTCAAACACAAATCACCACTTTGCAGATATAGACACACATGAACGAGATGGAGGAATAAATTCATTTTTCAACAACTATTTGTCAAGTGTCACCTCTAATACCATGATAAGCTGAGAATATGTAATCAATTTATAAGAGACAAGACATATATTAAAAATAAAAACTTTTATAGTCTCTAAACACACCTGTGACGCTGTCATACTTAACAATTATGTTACAATCTATAATCTAGGAATTATAACACACATTTTCTCATTTAACCCCTCTATGATAATTTGTTTTAAAGATTACCAAAATGATACTCAAGGAAGTTAAAGAACCTGCTGCAGCTCTCAGAACTGATAGATGACAGATCCAAAAGCAAGAGCCTAATGTAATTCTAGATTCCGAGATTTTCTATTGAACCAAACTGTCTCAATAAGTGTTAGTCACTCAGTCGTGTCCAGCTCTTTCCGACCCCATGGACTGTAGCCTGCCAGGTTCCTCTGTTCATGGCATTCTCCAGGCAAGAATACTGGAGTGGGTAACCACTCCCTTCTCCAGGGGATCTTCCTGACCCAGGGACGGAACCCAGGTCTCCTGGATTGCAGGCAGATTTTTTTTACCATCTGAGCCACCGGTCTGAATCAAAGCTCCTACACCAAACTGTTTTAAATCGATAATGCTAAACCAGTAGAAAAAACACTAGTTAATATTAGTGTATTAAACATGCACTCACATGCCAGATACTGTTGCAAGTCTTTTACATAAATTGATGATATTATTCATAAGAGTACTCCAGTAGGGACTTTCCCGGTAGTCCAGTGGCTAAGATCCTGTGCTCCCAATGCAGGGGGCCCAGGTTCGATCCTGAGTCAGGGAATGAGATTCCCACATGCCGCAACTAAGATCCGGTGCAGCCAAATAAATAATTTTTGTTTGTTTAAAAAAGTACTTCAGTAATACTACAGCTCAGTCAAATTAGAAGTTTTTAAAGCGATTAAAATTCTTCACAATGGTATTCAGAATTAATATAAAGCCAGTTTCAGACAACCAACTAATTATTGGTTGCCCTCAATCATCCCTCCTCCAAAGGGAGGGATGGTTGAGGGCAGAGAGGGAACAGCAAACCCCAACAGGCTCAAGTGGCCCAAAGAAGAGGTTCCCCACCGGACTCTAAAACTCATACCACTTTCAGAGAGCATAAGTGACCCCTGAAGAGTTAGCCAAATGGATCACATGACTCATCGAGTTTCTTTCATGCCTACATTTAAATTCTGCAAAAGCAAGCTTGTTTCCAAACTGCGGATGTGTTCAGCAACACAGAAATGCCTTAGAGAGGAGACAGACCCTCTGTGGGTAGGAGGCCAGCCACAGCGCACGGAACCAGGACTCTAACCACAGCTTCCCCCTGCAGCATATTACAAAGTTCATATGAATTACCTCATTCCGCCTGACCTTAGGAAAACCAGAAAGAAGACAGTGACTAAGTCCCTAACGCCGAGCACAAGGCGATTTAGAGCTTCTGGAGGCAGAAGGAAAGCCCCAGAAAGAAATGGAATCTGTCACCGGGTCAAGCCAGCAACCTCCAGCAAAACTGCAACTAAAACCTGTACTCTGAGGCAGATAAAACAGGGAGAACAGACGAAGATGAAAAGAAAAACGCTTTCGCACGTACGTTAACTTTTACACAAAGGCTTGGGCAAAAGAACCCCCACTCCCCTATGCCTGTTCTTTCTCTTTCCGATGGAATGGCTTGCTAAAGGAGGAAGAAGCGGGTGAAGACTTTGATGGGTGGCCTCAGGCTTGGTCAGGAGGAATCAGCCCTTTTACCAAAAAAGAAAGACACCACAGTGATACAGAAGGAGGAAAACGAAGAAGAAAAGAAAATTAAGCCTCTGGGAATGAATGGAGCGCCTTTCTGATCAATTACATTGAGATTCCCAATTTACTTTGGTCCATATAGCCAAAGAGAGACAACCTAATTTCCTGCTGTCTTTTATTCTTCAGCTAGATTATTAGGTTCACTTCAAACCTCTCAACTATTGTCAGTTCTCTATTCAACCTAGCATACGCAAAGTACATGATCATATATAGAACCTTCTACAAATAACAATGACTAATATTTGTTACTGCTTATTATGTGCCAGGCACGCACGTCATACACAGATGAAGAAACTGAGGCTTAAAGAGATGCAGTGACTTGCCCACAACAACACAGCTAGCACTGATTTAACTCCGGCTGCCTCACACAACTGCTTGCAAGTAGTCTAGAAGAACGCCATCCTTTTAGCCCATAACAAAATCCAGTCCCTTTTTTAAAAAACAGTAATAGCTTCACCTGAAAAGATCAAGATCCATTTTTTCTTCTTAAAAATATTGATTTATTCTTTAATTGAAGTATAATTGATGTACAATATTCTGTAAGTTACGGGTGTATAATACAGTGATTCAAAATTTTTAAAGGTTATACTTCATTTGTAGTTATTATAAAATAGAAGCTATATTCCCTGTGCTGTACAGTATATCCTTGTAGCTTATTTTATATATAACAGTTTGTACTTCTCAACCCCCAATCCCTATCTTGCTTCTCCCTGCTGAGATCCATTGTAATTAAAACTGCACAGAACTATGTGCTGTGAGAATGGCTTTCAAGTTAATTTGCTGATACTGGTGCTAGATTCGCCTTTTTGAAAAATATTCATTCTACACAACCTACCTCCAGACCCTCTCCACCAAATGTCAGGTACAATTATGCTCTGGGTACAGTTCACAGAACAAATTCCCTCTAGCTGAGAGCCACAGGACAGCGAGGATCCAACCCCACAACTCAGCATGGCAGAACCATCACCCTCACACCAGCCAACTGGGCTGCGTGTCCCACACAGATCATTAGGAAAAGCAAGAAAGGAATTCTCAAACTTCAGAAGGCTCTCAAAGGGCAACACTTCCCCTCAAAGGAAAACTGGCAAGAAAAAGCAATCCACAAGCCCATTTAAACCAACAGAAACAGGCTTAAACAGACAAAAGTAATGTTATTGTTTCTTTAAGCCACCTACATAATATTTACATTTTCCCATAGCTGGGAAATCACTGACTACAGTCAAGTAACCCCTGAATTCACCTCTGCCATGCCATTAAACCTGGATCTGCTTAAGGCCTAAACCAATAAAACTTCTGTTTAATTTATCATCTCAAAGTTCCGCTGAAATTAAAGCCCAAATAAACCAAATGAATCTTAATTCCCTTGGAAAGCTCCTTTAACTGTAAAACATTATGGAATGTTAAACTTCATTTTAGAATTACTATTTTTTTTTTCTCCAATGCAGTGCACCTAGTTATGCTTTCTATTTAAAAAAAAAAAGTTTGGTTTTTGTTTGTTTTGCTGTTGGAGAACTATATCAGATACACAAATTTCTATGATCTAACTGGAAAAATATAAAAAAATATTCTCGAAACAAGCATCTGTGGGAAGTTTTCAGCGTAAATTTGAGTTGTCTAAGAATATGAAGATTGAGAAGGGTTCATCATCTATTTAAAGTCAGAAGTAACTCTACACAGCCTTTTAAAAGATTCACTTACTTAAAATATTCTGAAAGAAGGAAAAAAATGAGAGTGAAACAATCAGATTATAAAACATTAAGCAACAATTTTGGACACAGGTGAACCTTGAAGTGGACTATGGGGTCAGATTCCATCTAATCGCAATTTTTCAACCAAGGACAATATGCTTATAAGTAAACGGTATAAAAATCCTCTTTCGTAGGTGGGGTTTTTACTAGTTTGTCCCAAACTTTTTTCAGTTCCCAGTACACTTATAACTTCAGTTCCTCCAAATTCTACCATAGTGGTGGGAAAACTCATGGTAAACTCACTGAAATTCAAAGAAAACAGGACTCCTAGTCACCCTTTCTCACATGATTAGTAAAAGACACATCATCCAGCTCCCCGCCCTCTATATCCTGCAGTGTATTCACAGGACGCTGATGCTGTCTTAGCAATGCTTTTCCCGTGCCGTAATTATAGGAGTAAAAAGTATTTTGCTCTGAGTTTCAGTGATGTCAGCCTGAAACACATTCTAATGTATTTCAAAAGGAGAGAATATGCAAACACCCTTTGGTACAAACAAAGTCAAAAATAACCTGAAGTTCAGCTGACCACAAAAAAGGGGAAGAAGCATTTACCCTGCTAAATAGACATGAGACGCAAAGAGCAAAGCTCTCCAGACTTCCACCTACCTAACAAATGGTCAAAGGCCATGAACACTGCTCACACCAAGAGGAAGATCCATGCAAAAGCACCAAAAAATATTAAATTCCCTGGGTTTTCATGCAGCACACTGGCTTCTTAGTTGTGGCACTCAGGTTTAGTTGCCCCATGGCATATGGGATCTTAGTCCCCTCACCATGGATCCAACCTGTGCCCCCCTGCAGGGCAAGCACAGAGGCCTAACCACTGAGCAACCAGGGAAGTCCCTACACTCACTATTAACCTAGGGAATGCAAATTAAATAACAAAGAGGTGACTTTGCAACGTTTTTCCTCTATCTTAATGACTGCATCCAGGGCAGCTGAGGGTGCAATGAAACTAGATTAAAAATAGTCTTAAACTGACAATAAATAACTACTCATAAAAATGGTTACACCCTCATGCCCAGTAAATTCTATTTTATATATCTATCCTAAAAAACATCCATAAATGGTAAAGGTTTCTTGCTCTTGTTCACTACAGTGTTATGTATAGTAGCAAAAATTAGAAACGTCCATGTTTTCCCTATTTCGGGAATGAGAGCCTATTCAATAAAATACAATACAGACATCAAAATGATAGCTGAAGTCACACAGCTATATCTCATAATTCTAAGTTTAAATAGCAGGAAACCTATCAGTACAACAAATTACAAACAGAATTACATGATTCAGCAGTGTCTCTTCTGGGTACATACCTGAAATAATACCAAAGTTTCTAAGCAATAATAATAATAAAAGCAAGGTCTCCAAGAGATATCACTGTACACTCCTGTTCACAACAGCAATATTCACAAGAGCCAAAAGGTGGAAGTAGCCAAATGTCCACTGACTGAGTAAATGGATAAACAAGATGAGGTATACATATACAATGGAATATTACTCAGACTTAAAGGAAGGAAATCTTGACACATGAATGAACCTTAAGGACATTCAGTTCAGTTCAGTCGCTCAGTCGTGTCGGACTCTTTGCAACCCCATGAATCGCAGCACGCCAGGCCTCCCTGTCCATCACCAACTCCCAGAGTTCACCCAGACTCACGTCCATCGAGTCAGTGATGCCATCCAGCCATCTCATCCTCTGTCATCCCCTTCTCCTCCTGCCCCCAATCCCTCCCAGCATCAGAGTCTCTTCCAATGAGTCAACTCTTCGCATGAGGTGGCCAAAGTACTGGAATTTCAGCTTTAGCATCATTCCTTCCAAAGAAATCCCAGGGCTGATCTCCTTCAGAATGGACTGGTTGGACCTCCTTGCAGTCCAAGGGACTCTCAAGAGTCTTCTCCAACACCACAGTTCAAAAGCATCAATTCTTCGGCGCTCAGCCTTCTTCACAGTCCAACTCTCACATCCATACATGACCACAGGAAAAACCATAGCCTTGACTAGACGAACCTTTGTTGGCAAAGTAATGTCTCTGCTTTTCAATATGCTATCTAGGTTGGTCATAACTTTCCTTCCAAGGAGTAAGCGTCTTTTAATTTCATGGCTGCAGTCACCATCTGCAGTGATTCTGGAGCCCAAAAAAATAAAGTCTGACACTGTTTCCACTGTTTCCCCATCTATTTCCCATGAAGTGATGGGACCGGATGCCATGATCTTATGCTAAGTGAAATAAGCCAGTCACAAAAACACGAATAATGAGAGATATCAAACAGCCAAACAGAAACAAAAAGTAGGAGCTGGCGGGGAGGAGGAAAGGGGAACTGTATTGTAATTTAATGAGGACAGAGTTTCAATTCCCAAGAAAAAGTTCTGGCAATTGAATACACAACAGTGTAAATACACTTAACACTACTGAACACTGAAAAATGGTTTTGATGGCAAATGTTACCTGTATTAAACCACAATTTATGTTTTTTTCTTGGTGGGGCCGCACAGCTTGTGGGATCTTAGTTCTCTGACTAGGGATTGAACCGGGGCCCTCTGCACAAAGTTCTAACCACTGGACTGCCAGGGAACTCCCAAATCACAATTTTAAAAAATACCAGTACAGTAAGATTACATATGTGTAAAACAAAAAAGTGAAAAAGCCTAGAAAATAATTCTTCAAAATATTTATGTATTAATATCATCTGTGATGTGATTTTTATATCACTATTTTTAAAAATTTAGAAATACTGCTCTAGCTAACCCACAAAATCTTTAAAATCTTTCCAGTGCAAATGATGTACATATGAGAAATTACTCCTTTTTTCAGCATATATATAACAAACATGGAGCCAAAGTTTGAATTAAGATCTTGCTCTTTACCAGGGATAAGAATTGATCTAACTAAACTCCATGAGAGCAGGTTTCAATCTGTTTTGTTCACTGAATCCCCAGCAGCAGTCTAGCCCATTGTGAATATTCATAAACATTTGGGAAATGAATTTAGAAAGCTCCTTTCACAATCCACACACATACTTTGGCCAACTGGCATTAATTTCATGAAAACACTCTGCTGATTACATTCCAAATCTTTTAAATCCAAGATCTTCTGAATCTATTCTTCTGGCTTCCAATCTCCCACCTCACGCTTTTTCCTCCTCTAATTATCTCACTTCGTTTAGTATCTGGAAAAAGAACTGAGTGTTGCAATATATAATCAGCAAATTATCTTAGCTGATGGAATCATATGTAGCAGCGGTAGGCAATTACAGTCTATAAAATGCAGATTACTCTGGCTGTTTTAATACTCTATGAAAGACGAGCCCTTGCCTCTGCACACTGAAGGCACAGTTGCAGTTAGAATGCCACTAGGATGGTTTTATCCTTTCAGTTCATAAGTGAAAAAAAAGGAAGTCCTATATACACAAGTTTCACAACCTCAAAATGCTCATTTAGCTCATATGTGTGACCCAAGCTAAGCTAAGAAGAAACTATTCCAAACAGCAAAGGGCACATTTCCCTTCACAAAGAAAAATCTTCCCAGTGGGCTTGGCTGGTACCCAATCTGTCCACCTGCAGCCATCTAGAGAATAGAGGTTCATACCCTTGGCAAGAGTTCACAGCTCTGCTTTTGCAAACAGCACTGTCTAACAGAGGTATAACACAAGCCACTCTTTATTATGCATTGGCTGTGCTGGGCTTTCATTGCTGCACGTGGGCTTTCTGTAGCTGCTGTGCATGGGCTTCTCACTGCAGTGGCTTTTCCTGCTGCAGAGCCGGGCTCTAGAGCACACAGGCCAGTAGTTGCAGCACTCAGGCTTAGTAGCTGTGGTGCACGAGCTTAGCTGCTCCTCCACATGTGGAGTCTTCCCAGACCAGGGATCGAAACCATGTCCCCAAACCATGTCCCCTGCACTGGCAGGCGAATTCTTAACCACTGATTACCAGGGAAGTCAGTTATTTTAGGAAGTCATTAATTTTAAATTTTCCAATAGTCATGCTAAAAAATAAACATATAAAAGTTAATTTTATTTAACTCAATATACTCAGAGTATTATTTCAACATGTAACCCATAATAAAAACAAGTATTGTGATATATTTTCTCTTTCCTTTGTCTTGGAAATTCAGTACAGATTTCAGACTTAACAGCATCTCTCAAATCAGACTAGCCACATTTCAAGTATTCAACAGCCATACCTGACTAGTAACTACCCTATGCGGGCAACACACTTTTAGAATGATGGTCATTTTTGTGACACGTTTACATTCATTTCACATGTTAATTTTTTTATAGGCTCTGATATCTCTTTCTTGGTGTGTAACTGGGCCCTCTCCATTAAAAATGTGTGTATGTGCATGTATGTGTGTATATACAAGTAAGCAAAAACCATTTCAACTAGCCATTGACAGCCAAGCCAACACTAACTATAGGATGATTATATATTACAGTCTCCACAATTTTAGGACAGATGTCAACAGAGAAATGTGGCTTGTTTTACAGGGACACACATCTCAGCCAACATTTCTATCTAAATAGACGTAATAGCTTTACCAAACTTTGCACAACAGGGGTATTCCTGAATGTAAACAGTTCAAAAGTTTCCTTTTACCAAAGAAGCAAGCTCTTTAAAAAAAATGAAGAGATGCTTTATTTATTTAATAAGCTTTTTAAAAATTATTGCTAAATGAGGTTAGGGACATTGTTTTTTCATTGCTCTATTCCCAGAGCCAGATTTGGGTGGAGTGGTCACATTTTTCTCCTTACAGTTCACCTTTTCAGAGAAGTCTTTCTGAATCACTGGATCTGAAGCAGCCCTCTGCTCTTTCCCTTCATAGCAAAAATAAACTCAATTGTTGCATAAATGAATGAATGATTGAAGCTTAAAATAAGGAAAAATAAAGTGAGCTAAACCAGCAGTAACGGTTACCACCAATATTACCCATTTTTAAATGACTACCCTCTATAAGATGCAGTGGAGGATTATGGTCTAGTTGTGAGAAGAGGGGAAATTGTGTACTTGTGTTTAAAAGAAAACTCACAGAACCTAGTACTGGGACTTTCTTTCAAAATGATGAGTAGGCTTTCACTTACTCAAGCACCTACCAAGTGCCAGGCATTTATTTTAGACCCTGGGTAAACATGCTAGTCTCTGTTCTAAACAAACTATAACAAGACATTACAACTTTTGCTATGAAGGGAAAGAGCAGAGTAGGGAAGGGTGTCTAGTTTGGATTGGTGGTTCAGGAAGACTTCTCTGAGAAGGTGGCATGTAAGTTGACAAGGGAAGAACTAAGAGAAGCAATTCCAGGCCCCGGTTCTGTGATGGGGACTAACTTGAATCCTGAAGGGAACTGAAGAGGCCTAATAAGACTAGACTCCTAGTTAAAGACTCTTAATTAACGTTGTTGCATCAGGGACTTCACTGCTGGTCCAGTGGCTACGACTCTGCATTCCCAATGCAGGGAGTCTGGGTTCGATTCCTGGTGGAGGAACTAGATCCCACATGCCACAACTAAAGATCCCGTGTGCTGCAACTAAGATTGGGCAGAGCCAGTAAGTAAATAAATAAGTATTTTTTTAAAAAGTTGTTGCATCAGAGAGCAAGCAATGAGCTAGCTCTTCATATATAACATATATAATAATAGGCAATGCTTTGTGTGCTCAGTCACTCAGTTGTGTCTGACTCTTTGCGACCCCACAGACTGTAGGACTGTAGCCTGCCTGCTTAACCAGAATAATAGCCTCCTACAAGGCAACACGTATCAGCTCTTCAACGAGACAAGGACAAAAATGGGCCAAGTTAGTCAAGATGTATCTTTGCAAGCATTTACCTTATTATACCCTACACTGTCTCTCATCATCCATCCAAAGAGGGGCCCGGCTAGCCAATGACCCTGGGACAAATTAGAAACGAAAAGCAAGCCTCAAGCTGGGGTCTTTATCAAAAGGCAGCAATTTCTGTGGAAAGCTAAGAGTAAACAAGAGTTGATGCTCTAGGCAAGGAGTCGGTACACGAGAAAGCATTCGGCCAGTCTCACTTTTTTGTCCCCAAAACGAATGTTTACAGTATGACATGCACTAACTGCCAAAGGAAATCTAAGAAGAATAACCACATTATTGGATGCGTTTAGCTTTCCTTTTTGTAAATGTTTTGTGTCACTGCTTTCCAAAGAATTCTATCTCTTGCATGTTAGCCATTAAAAGAAATGGGGTAGAGAGTGTATTGTTCATGCTTGCTGGTATATAAGACTGGTGACCAATTTTCTTCTGAAATTCAGTTAAAGGAATGTGTTTCTGTGAGTCCTGCTCACACAAACACAAAATTCCATTGGATTAACACTATGTAAGAACAGAATATATCAGACACGGCGACGGGATGTGCAAACAACCATACACCGGGCAAAACAACTGCTGGGAATGTTTATATTCAGTAATACAGGGGCTCTGTCAGTACAAAAAGTTTAAGCAAAAGACCTTTGATGTTGTAAATTAGCACTCTATCACCAAAACTTCTAATGGAAACACTGAATAAACTAGTGCAACTCATTACTGTTGGTTCTAGGTGTAAAGTGCAGAGCCAGAGAAACCCCAAAATATTTAAATTATAACAAGGAAAAAACCTATGGGTGAACTTAAGATCTGTTACATGGAGTCTCACACGCTTGCCTTATTAACCCATTCTTCAGCAGAACTTCTTAAAAAGTGTGGAGGGTTCAAAAGACAATTTCAAGCTCCTAAATAAGACTTCTTTATCTTTTAAAAAAATTTTTATTAACTCCCTTGTATTATAATTATAGTTACTTCCTAATTATTCTACTTCTAAAGCAAACACAGCATCATTTCTTATTCCTATTATGTACCCAAGGCTCAGGAAGAAAAGTGATCACCTTGGTTTAGAGAAGAAGCAGAATATGCTCTGATAGATTAATGATTTTAGTCCATTTCTACTCTTGGAAGCCTGAATACATAGAAAAGGAAAATTATGAGTTAACACACTGTTGACATTCTTGCTTCTGCACAAAGCATAACAGTACGTTCAAAAGGATGACTTATGAACACTGTAATGAAGATACATGAAAGTTAGGGTGTCAAAATGTTAAGAAACTCCTAAATTACAGATGCCCATTTTGCGAAAGTAAACTGGAATATTAAAATTATTTTTATAGCCAAGAAGCAGTGAAAACTGAGTCAGGGAAACTTGAGCTCTGCCTTTTCCCTACCTAAGTGTGCTGCTGCTGCTGCTGCTAAGTCCCTCTTTAGCAAATCACTTAACGAGGCCCAACCTTTCATTAGGTTAATGCTGCAGAGGATTCTTGGGAGAATCATAAGACCAGGTACACTGAAAACCCATAAAGAGCCAACAATTATCAAACCAGGAAAACATCAATTCATTCAACTAATATTCACTGATGGAGGCCCTGGGGATACAGCAGTAAGCATGGCATTCAAACTCCTAGAAAAAGGCCACAATTGCTTTCCTTTGTACCTTTCAGACAAGTTTTTAAGCCTTTTCCTTTTTTTTTTTCTTAAAGAGGGCACCGATATAAAATAAGAAAGAAAAAGTTGGGCTATGTTCCTTTGCCTGGCAAGAGAAGAAAGAAATTTCTCACCCTCTCTCCCCCTTTCTCACCATCCTGCATTTACCACAGACATCTTATTTTCCCTGGATATTTTCAAGAGTTCTAGAAACCACATTTTCCTGGCTTTTCCACCAGGTGGTATAGCACTTTTAAAAAATCACTATTATCCATAATAGATCCTTCTGGCAACACTTCTCTTCCCACCTCTTTAGAGAAAACATAAATTTCACTTCTAAACTATATGTCAGAGGTGCCTACCTAATTCTTACAATCACTGACATAAAAAAAAAAAAGATTTATCTAACATTGGGTAAAAGACATGTTCTGCATTAAGAGTGCTTTGCTAAAAAGAAAAAAAAAAAGAGTGCTTTGCTTTAAATTTATGATAAGTTTGACTTCCTTAACTCATAAATCTTTTCAGGAATTTAACAGACTCACTCTTCAAATAAACCAAAATGCCCACAAAAATTCAGTTAGTACACCTTCTCAACTGGTAAATAAGTCCTCTAACTCAGAATCCAGTAAGTGTTATGTTAGAAGGGGAAATACACAGCAATAAAGTTTCAGAATATACTTTGAAGCTCTTTAAGCAAGATCTAGGACTTACTGTTCTGATTTTCAGCACAATCTTCAAAATATATACTGATGGTAGGACAATCCTAAATACTAAATAAGTACCATTAAATGAGTATGTTATATATAGTAGATGAATATTACATAAGTTAATGAGTATAACATAGACATTCGAAGTGTACAAACCCAGAAAAAAAAACATTCTTACTTTTTAAAGCATTAAAACATTTTCATACAAGTTCAACCTGGATACCTTGGCCCTCATAAAGGAGCATCTCATGCCTGGAGAATTCAACACCAGCTAGTTTCCTGTAGCTACCAGTACCTCTGGGATAGACTTCAAATGAGCACAACGGTCTCTGACAGTCTCTACTCAAAGTGTCAAATGATGACAGTGACATAAGTGGAAAAAAACCAAAAAAGCACAAAGTAGAGAAGAGAAAGGAAGCAGAGCCCAAGAAAGAGAAAAGCAAAGTGAAAAAAAAAGGGAAGGAAATGCAATTCTTCAATGCACTGACTGGAGAGGCAGGCATTCCTGACTTCCAAACTTCACAGCAAACTCATGGCTAAAATACACTTCACTAAAAATAAGATATCACTTGCTATGAACTGTTTGCCTCTGCCCCCTACCCCTCAATTCACATGATGAAACTCTCATGTGATAAGATTTGGAGGTGGGGCCTTTGGGAGGTAATCAGGTCTTTAGGGTGGCCCACAGGATGGGATGAGTGGCCTTATAAGAAGGTGAGAGGTAGCCCTTTTCCTGGAGTGAAGGCACTGCCAGATAGCTATCAGCTATCTACAGCCAGGAAGGGGCCCTCATCAGAATACAACATGCTGGGACTTCCCTGGTGGTCCAATGGTCAAGACTCCTGGCTCCCACTGCCTGGGGGCAAGTGTTTGACCCCTGATTGGGGGGGATCCCCTGCATACCCCTAAAGGCAAAAAAAAAAAAAAAAAAAGAACCCAACATGCTGGCACCCACATCTCAAGACATCTAGCCTCTAGAACTTTCAGAAATACGTAACTTTGTTGATGAAGTCACCTAGCATAGGTTATAGCAGCCTCAGGTTAAAGTGACTAAGCCTTAGAAACAACTGACTCGGAACTTCACTTGGGATCATCAGCTACTGAGTAAGGGCACCTGACTCTTGCCCTTGCCTACCCTTCGCCCCTTCTTCAGGTTTGGGAAGTTAAGAGGTTCAAAAGACTAAAACTTCCGAATCTTAAAAAGAAATTTGACCTCCTAAAGTGGTTAAGTAAACTTAAAAGGTCTGGCAAGGAAATCCTGACACATTACTCCGTCCTCACTCGTCCCATAAGTCATCATCCGGCCCTGATTTTCCTTGCCTCTAGTCTCCAGAAAGAAGTCTGATGGCAATGTTGGGCGCGCGCCTGCTGTTTTTTAAGAGCAATCAATTTGTTCCATTCCAGCCTTCTCTAATCGGATACCAGCACGTCTGCGTTGGCAGGACTTCCCTGCTGAGGCTCCCAGGGCCAGGAGGCCGCGGGGTTCAAGCACCGGACTCAGACATCAGCCCAAGCGTCCCCTTTCGGGGGAGCCTCCCTGAAACACACAATCATGGTCGGCGAAACCAACCCAAGTTCCCTTCCAATCTTTTCCCAAGTCATGCTTTCCACTGTACGCTTCCTCCAAAAAAGGAAGAAACCGACCCAAGGCTCAGCTCTCGCCGGCTGCTCCTACCTAGTACCGGAACTTGTTTACAAAACATTAGAGGCACCTATAAACGTGACTTTACTGGAAACGCACCACCGTGACTCCTGCCACCCAGATTTAATGTGCGCCTGCTCTGGCGAGGCCCCGTGTTTCCCTCAGCGCCCCCAACCCCGCCACGAGAGGCGCTCGGACCGAGAAGGTATGGGAGGCTGGGTCCCCACGTCCACTCCTGGCCGTTACCCTGCCCCCAAAACCCTCCGGGGGCCACGAGCCAATGAACGGACTAATAGAGGGGGCCGCCATGAGGACTGCGAGGGGGCGAAAGGCGTCCCCGGGCACAGGGGAAACGTGGGGAGTGGCCTGGGGACGACTCCTGGCTCTCAGAACTGCTCCCCAGCCGCCGGCCGCCCAAGGCGGAGTCGCAGAGGCCATCTGGCGCGGCAGGCGGGAGCGGGCCCTCCGCCTCCCCGCCCTTCCTCCGCCTTCCTCCCCGGTGCGCCCAGCGCAAGCCCGTAAGCCCGCAGGCACCAGCTCGAGGCACTACTCCGGGATCCGAAAAGACAGAAGCCCCTTCTCGACGGCCTCCTCCTCCTTCCTGGCGAGCATCCCTCGTGCACCCCGCGGAGACACGTGGAGTTGGGGTCCTGCCGCCCCGGGATTTCCCGGGAGCGACTGGGCGCCGGCTACTGCGCCTACCCGGCACACCACTCACTTGCTGGCCGGTGCGGAGCTTGCCCTGGGGCGCTCTCCTGAAGAAGGAGGTCCTGGCGGTGAAGAAGAAGTCCTCGGAGTCCTCCTCCAGGCTGCTGTAGCCGCTGCTCATGCTGCTGGTCCCGTCGCGCGCGGGCCGCCTCCCCGGGGCGCTGGCGGCCAGGCAGGGGGTGCAGCGCCCGCCCGCCCCGCGAGGTTCCCGGCGCGCGGCCCCAAGCCGCCGGCGGGCCGTCCTGCTGCAGCTGCGGCCGCCGCTCAATCCGTCCCGGCCCCTCCCGCCGCCTCCCGGCTTCCCGGCCCGGCTCCTGGCGCGGCTAGGGCCCCAGAAACGCCCAGCGACCCCGCCCCCTGGACCGCGACCCCGCCCCGGCCCCGCCCCGCGCTCCGCGGGCCCCGCCCCGAGAGGCCTGGGACGCGCTCCAGGCGGTCTGGTCACTCCCGGCGCAGGTGGGAGTGGGGGCGATGTAGCTGGGCTGTTCTACGAGCGCTGCTCTTCCCGAGCAGTATTTGGGGAGCCCCCCGGATCCCTGCTTAGATGGCTGCGTCTGTGCTTCGGGTCGCTACCCCAGCCTCCCGGAAACTGCCAATTCCTCGGAGATCAGTCCCCGCGCCCGGCTAGCTCGGGTTTGGGGGAGGGCCCAAGCAAAGCCGGAAATTTTCTCCGCCGTCTCCGCACTGCTCGCCCCCTCCCGGGGTCCGGTGGGTGAAGATTGCAGGGCGGAGGGGACCCCCCCACCCCACCCCCGAGACCCTCCGCAGTTCTGCAGTCTTTTCGCCCCGAAGAGAACTCTGGCAACCCGGCCCTCCAAGGAGGGTTAAAGTTAGCTGAGAAGCGTGAGGAAGTAACGACTGGGTAGAGTTTATTTAAATAAAAACATCCTTTCCGGAAATTCAGTTGAGCTTTGGTCTTTCTCTCTCGCCCTTCTTTCTAGTGAGGATTCATTCCGAAATAAGGACGGCCAAGGTCATTATGATCTTTGAGGCCATTTGGCGCGTTGAAGGGTGAACTAGTTCTGCGGTTCAGTGCTTATTAATTAAACGTGCTTCTTAAATCTCCCCCTCCAAAATCTGCTTTACCTACAAGGCACGGTTTCAATCTTGGGGTGAAGGGTTCAGAGAACTCTATTCATCCTCCTCAAAAAACAAACAAGTTCCGTATTTTCTGAATCCTTCCAGTCAGCTAATCCTCTTTTAAAATGCAAAATTTTTCTCCAGGCCACCTGTGGGTGATACTCATTTACATCTTGGTGTTATTAAATTGATTTAAACCATACTAATTCCCTTGCAGAGATCCTGACTGAAAGGTGTTTTTGAAGTTTCAGTTCTGCTGTGGTAAGCCGGCTTTAGGAGAGTTACATTAGGAGGGGAAGAGAGGGTTAGAAAACAAAATTTTCCGCCATTATAGCTAAACTTTCTTGCATTATCTCCTTTAGTCCTGAAAACAACTGCGTAAGGTAGTTAGCAGGCTTCCCTGGTGGCTCATACAGTAAACAATCTCCTGCAATGCAGGAGACCTGGGGTTCGGATCCCTAGGTGGGAGAGAATGGCACCCCCTCCAGTATTCTTGCCTGGAGACCTCCATGGACAAGAGGACCCTGGGGGGCTACAATCTGTGGGGGTCACAAAGAATCGGACAGGACTGAGCAACTTCAAGGTAGTTCGTACTATTTTACATGAAAATTTAAAGGAACAAGGGCTATTAATTCTCTGTAACAGTCCATGCAATACTCCTATTTTGGGTATAAAAAACAAATGATAATTGGAGACTTGTTTTAAAATTCCTGAATGAGCCAATTATTTTTCAGTCTTTGATTTGAAGGATACTTTCTAGAGTTAGCTTCCCTTGTGGCTCAGCGGATAAATCTGCCTGCAGTGTGGGAGACCTGGATTTGATCCCTGGGTTGGGAAGATCCCCTGGAGAAGGGAAAAGCTACTCACTCCAGTATTCTGGCCTGAAGAAATCCATGGACTGTACAGTCCATGGGGTAGCAAAGAGTTGGACGTGACTGAGCGACTTCCACTTCACTGCATCTAGAGCAACTGAGGCTTAAAGAGAGGAGGGGAGCTACTTTAAGGACTGGGGCCCTTGTGATCTGAAGAGCTTCAGATGCCCTTCTAGGTTCTCTCCTTGGTCAGTGGTCAGCCATGTGGAATAGTTGGGAGGGAGAACTGGCCCAGAGATGAAAAGAAGGATAGAATTGGTTTCAGTCATTCTCTCCTCAGACAGAAAGAAGGCTTGCATGCCTTCAGGCTTACTCACATCCAGTTTGCAAAGTTGTCTATTAACCCAAGGGATTGTCGGCCACCCTAGGCAGCAGGGCTTGGAATTACAGCCAGTACACTTTAAAGATCTTGCAACACTGAAGCCTTTCCAGCCTCACAGCCACTGAATAATTAGAAACCAGATATTCTGTTATTTCACCCAATCTAAGCTGATCCCTGTGTGAAAATGTTAGTCACTCAGTCATGTTCCACTCTTTTGTGACCCCATGGACTGTCGTCCACCAGGCTCCTGTCTATGGAATTCTCTAGGCCAGAATACTGCAGTGGGTAGCCTTTCCCTTCTCCAGGGGATCTTCCCAACCCCAGGATCAAACCCAGGTCTCCTGCATTGCAGGCAGATTTTTCACCATCTGAGCCATAGGGAAGCCCAACCCCTATGTGTGCCATGCACATAAACTGATGTAAGGAAATCAGATGATATACTTACTTTATGATAGACTTTTGTCATTTGCTTTCCATTATTTCATTAACACAATCCTTATTAATTGTGCTTCCCTGGTGGGATCAGATCAGATCAGATCAGATCAGCGGCTCAGTCATGTCCAACTCTTTGCAACCCCATGAATCGCAGCACGCCAGGCCTCCCTGTCCAACACCAACTCCCAGAGTTCACCCAGACTCACGTCCATCGAGTCAGTGATGCCATCCAGCCATCTCATCCTCTGTCATCCCCTTCTCCTCCTGCCCCCAACCCCTCCCAGCATCAGAGTCTTTTCCAATGAGTCAACTCTTCACATGAGGTGGCCAAAGTACTGGAGTTTCAGCTTTAGCATCATTCCTTCCAAAGAAATCCCAGGGCTGATCTCCTTCAGAATGGACTGGTTGGATCTCCCTGCAGCCCAAGGGACTCTCAAGAGTCTTCTCCAACACCACAGTTCAAAAGCATCAATTCTTTGGCGCTCAGCCTTCTTCACAGTCCAACTCTCACATCCATACATGACCACAGGAAAATCCATAGCCTTGACTAGACGGACCTTTGTTGGCAAAGTGATGTCTCTGCTTTTCAACCCAGAGATGACAAGAAGGATAGAATTGGTTTCAGTCATTCTCTCCTCAGACAGAAAGAAGGCTTGCACGCCTTCAGGCTTACTCACATCCAGTTTGCAAAGTTGTCTATTAACTCAAGGGATTCTCGGTCACCCTAGGCAGCAGGCCTTGGAATTACAGCCAGTACACTTTTTTTTTTTTTTAGTACACTTTAAAGATCTTGCAACACTGAAGCCTTTCCAGCCTCACAGCCACTGAATAATCTAGGTTGGTCATAACTTTTCTAGCCATCTAGGTCATAACCTACCCATCTAGGTTGGTCATAACTTTTCTTCCAAGGAGTAAGCATCTTTTAATTTCATGGCTGCAGTCACCATCTGCAGTGATGATACTTCAATTTAAATACTTAAATACTCCAATTTAAGAGTCGTGTGTACGTTAAAGGATTTATATAACATAACTTGTTTGATTGTAAATGGAAAGAAGGAAATAACCCCACCCAGAACAAATTGTTTTGCACAATTCCTGAATACTCTGAAGAAAGATATTAAAAGAAAAAATACATTAAAGTGCTTTGTGAGCCACCATACCATAAATAGGATATTTTCCTGGTATTGTTTTTAAGTTCCAAAGGACAGAATTAATTTTTATATTTGTCAGCGCATCATCAGAATTGGGTGTAACAAAAAGGCATAATTGAAGTAGAAGCACTGCTTTAAACAACAAAAAGCAATAAGTAAATAAAAGAAAGAAAAATTGGTATTCTGTTTCCTAAATCAGCATAGTAGTCACATATCCACATTTTTCTGATAGTATTTTTTTAAAACACTTGGGCAAACTTTAGTACCCTTTTTTTTTTTTTTGGCCACGCCATGTGGCTTGTGGGATCTTAGTTCCCGACCAAGAATTGAACCTCTGCAATGAGAGTGCAGAGCCCTAACCACTGGACTGCCAGGGAATTCCTGATAGTATTCCTGATAAAAAAAAAAAATCACAAATTTAAAATTTGGTTCATGAAATTGGTGTGTGCTTGATCACTTAGTCAGGTCTGACTCTTTTTGACCCCATGGACTGTAGCCTGCCAAGCTCCTCTATGCATGAAATTTTTCAGGCAAGAATACTGGAGTGGATTGCCATTTCCTCCAGGGGATCTTCCCAACCCAGGGATCGAACCTGCATATCCTGTTCTCCTGCATTGGCAGGCAGATTCTTTACTGCTGAGCCACCTGGGAAGTCACATAAAACGGGTACTTGTCTGTAAAAAATGAAAATGTCACATTAAGCAACTAGACTTTTTAACATTTAAAATTCAAGGAAGGTGATGGAGTAAATAAAATGTATGCAAGCAAGTTCAATTTTGAATGGACTTACCATCAAATACAGAGTAGAATTTGTAAGTGGACTCTGTTATCATAAATGTCCCACTTACACAAGCCCCTAATGATTGAAATTTATAGCCTAGTGACCTTTTATCTCTATGCTAAATGGAGACTATATTGAAAACAATAAATACATGTAAATATTATAAACACACACAAATATTTCATAATTTTAATCATCCTGTACCACAAACCATTTTCCTTGAATTAATGCAGAAGAAGAGGCTTTTGGAACAGTTTTAACCCTTGCTCACAAAATAAACCACCCAGGAGAAAAATAAATGTGATTACAAATCCCAAAGTTTAAATCAGATTCTTTAAGTAGTATATATCCACAAATAGTAGAAACTCAAATATAATAAATGTAGAAAAAATTTAGACACCGCACACTTTGACTAAGTATGCATGTGTGTGCACCAAGTCCTTTAGTTGTATCCAACTCTTTGTGACCCTTTGGACTGAGGATTATAGGGAATTTGATTTTGCTTTTCACTCTGAGATGAGAAACCACTGGAGGTTTGAAACAGAGAAATGACATGATTTGACTTACTTTTGTAAAGGAATCCTTTGGTTGCTGGGCATATATAAACCGTTAAGGCTTCTGAAAACTCCAGCAAATTAAAACAACAAGGTACATTGTTCACTCATGAGATTAGCAAGTATTTTCTAAAGCAGGTCATGAAACAGCATGTATGCAGTGATTACATTTGTGTAATCATAATTGTAGGTAGTATTCGTAGGATATACTAAAGACTGAGATAATTTATCTAGGAGATTTATAATAAAGGTCACATTGAAAACAACTGCTTTTTGGATACCTTTGTCATACGGAAGAAGCATGACCATAGGGGTTAGCCTGGCAGGAATTTGAATAACACTGTCACTTACTCTTGTGTGATCGTTAATAATTCAATTAGCCTCTCTGCCTCAGGTTCATCATAAGTAAAATGGAAATCTTTAACAATGTCCCTGTTTTAGCTCCTTTAGTTTACTTTAAGGATGAAATAAGAGAATCCACGTAAAGCCCTTGGCATAAAACAAGGCCAAGCAAATATTAGCCTTTCTTGCCCTAAATATTAGACTTTGTTACATACTCAACATCCATGACTCACTTCCTTGTTAACCAAACAAGGACTTTAGTTCAGGAATCCTCCCCTCCCAGGGAGGGTGGTCCAATCCCAGCCCAGAAGGAAGGCCTGATTTTCAGTCAGGTGTGGTGCCACATGAGGCTTCCCAGGTGGCGCAGTGGGAAAGAACTCGCCTGCCAATGCAAGAGCCACAGGAGACGTGGGTTCAGTCCCTGGGTTGGGAAGATTCCCTGGAGGAGGAAACGACAACCCACTCCAGTATTTTTGCCTGGAAAATCCCATGGACAGAGAGCCTGGTGAGCTACAGTCCATGGGGTCACAAAGCCTCAGACATGACAGAGCAATTGAACACGCATGCCCGTGGTGTCCCAAGGCTCTCGCAATCAACTCCTTTAGGTGTGAGCAGGTCTCCTACAGACCTGCCCGCTGAGACTTTGAGACCTGAGGGAATGTTCGCTGGTGGCTTTGGGGGAAAGTTTCCTTACCTTGAAAAGAGACTCACCAAAAGAAGACTCTTCTTCCCCTGGATCTTGTCATGCCTGAATATGGTACCTGGGAATTCTGTAGCCATTTTGCAGACAAAAGTTAAAGACTAAAGATGGCAAAGCAGAATGATGCAAAGAACTGGCATGGGTCCTTGAATTAACCAACTTTGAAGCTGCTCTAATTAGGACTCCTTGTTATGTGAAACAGTGTTTTTTAAATTGTTTAAGCCACTTAAGTCAGCCATATTATCATGAGACAGTCCCATCATATCTTTTTTTTTTTCCTTGCCAGAAAAGTCCCTCTCATCATGTTTCTGCCAAGTTCTGTTCTCTGTTGACACTGGGTAGAATCAATAGAGACACAGAATCAGAAATAAGACTTTCAAAATGATGACTTGTTCCCCTGAAAATAATTTAGAAAGGTCATTCTCTCACATTGAAATAGACAGAACTTGTCCTAAAGGACTGGTCTTTAAAATGGCTTTAAGGTACTTCCCTGGCTGTCCAGTGGTTAAGACTCTGTGCTCCAAATGCAAGGGATACGGATTTGATCCCTGGTTGGGGAACAAGGATCCCACATGCTGCACAGTGTGGCCTAAAATAAAAAAATAATACTTTTTAAAAAATAAAATGTCTTTCAAAAGGAAATATGCTAAATATGCTACATTCCTTTTAAAAAGGAAATATGCTCAAATTTGTCTCAAAAATTCTATGACACTCAGATTCAAAGATGATGGCAGTTGGTTACCTCAGGGCTGATATTTAGAGGATATGCACGTTGGTAGCTACACTGGTACAATCAGTATCTCTTCTGTTTCAACACAAACAGGGCCTGTGGTATCAATGATCACCCTCCTGTTACTCCAGTTTTTTTCATGACCACAGAAATAAACAATATAATAACTGGAAGGCTGTGTGTTTGGTGGTTAAGTATGTGGGCTTGGAAATTAGACTGCCTAGGTTGAAATGTAGCCTGAGATCACGTAACCAGCAGCACATTGTCTAACCTGGTTAAGCTTTGGTTCCATGTCTGGAAAATGGGGGATAACAGTACTTATCTTGACGAGTTCTTACAGGGAATAGATAAGGTGAGTGTGCCTGGCACATAATAACAACTCAGTTAATGTTAGGTAATATGATTACAGTAAGGATAGTATTTCCATGTTTGGGCATATCTCCAGTACCCAAGAAAACAATATACTCACTACCTATTATCATGAAGGTTACCTAGGTGTATGGGACATGGTGGAGGGAAAAACAAATGGTCCTTCCCATCACTAGATTTGCCAATCCAACTAGGACCTACTAAAACAAACCAAAATATTTCCTGCAAGGGACACTACCTGGCATGAATATTCCAAAGATGACCCCATGGTTTGGTGTCTATATCCAAGTAGATTTCATCTTGCTGTGTTGTGCTTAGTTGCATCCGACTCTTTGCAATGCAACCCCGTGGACTGTAGCCCGCCAGGCTCCTCTGCCATGGGGATTCTCCAGACAAGAGTACTTGAGTGGGTTGCCATGCCCTCCTCCAGGGGATCTTCCTAATCCAGGGACTGAACCCAGGTCTCCCACATTGCAGGTGGATTCTTTACTGTGTGAACCACCAGGGAAGCCCAACAATACTGGAGTGGGTAGCCTATCTCTTCTCCAGGGCATCTTCCTGGCCCAGGAATCAAACCCAGGTCTCCTGCATTGTAGGCAGGTTCTTTACAAGCTGAACTACCAGGGAAGCCCAGATTTCATCTTAGGCTTTTGCATTTCCTCATTATTTGGATAAGAACAGGCCAAGGGAAAGCACATATCTGATGAAAAAGCCCTTCATCATTATGATACTTAATCATGTTACCTTCTTTCTCTGGACCCTCAAAGCCATAGACATTAACAGGAACTCTTAAGTGATAATCACTTGTCTCCATTAAAAGACAGACAAAAGAAAGATGAGAAGGTTATGCCCCAAATATGAGAGAATGAAGGGAAGAAGCATGGGGAGCAATCTCTATCTGTAGCTGTGGCATTTATTTCTTAGAGAAAAAAGACTAAAACAAATATGTTAAAATATTAATAAATAGTTTATTAATATCTAGATATTGAAGAGAGTTTTTATGGTATTGTCTGTATTTTTTGTATGCCTGGAATATTCCTTAGCTTTATAAAATCAAAATGAAACTTAGAGATAATAGCTGCAACTTTTTTAACAATTGAGTTTCAACACTACGAGGAACTTTTTCCACGGATTATGGAATGGAAGAAGGGGGCCTCGGTCCTAAAACCTCTGAAAAGTTAAGTCATAATAGTAAAATAGACTCTCAATAATAACTCTGTGAAAAATATTTTATTTTAAAAGGCAATAACTACAAGTATAGTTTCAGTAAGCCTGAAAAATGTTGAAAGTGTTAGTTGCTCAGTCTTGTCCAACGCTGTGACCCCATGTACTGTAGTGCACCAGGCCCCTCTGTCCATGGGATTTCCCAGGCAAGAGCACTGGGGTGAGTAGCCATTCCCTTCTTCAGGGGATCTTCCCAACCCAGGGATCAAATGCCCAAGTCTCGGGCATTGCAGGCAAATTCTTTACCATCTGAGCCACCAGGGGAGGCCCTGCTGCTGCTGCTGCTAAGTCAATTCAGTCGTGACCAACTCTGTGCGACCCCACAGATGGCAGCCCACTGGGCTCCTCATCCCTGGGATTCTCCAGGCAAGAACACTGCCATTCCCCTCTCCAGTGGAAGCCCCTAGATAGATAAAAATCCAATATGATCTTGGTTTAGACACTCTGGGGGTTTGCGAGGGTGCTAAGAGAAGATTATGAGGACAAGAGGAAAAACATTTAGCACTTCTATACCTAAACATTTCTTTTCTCATGCAAATCTCAAAAGAAAACAAGGAAAAGTGGTCCAGAGTAAAAAGTAGTTTAAGGTTGAAAAATCAAATATAGTGACAATAAAATTTTGTTTGCTATAGCTTCATAAATTGTAAAAACCCAACACCATACAAAACCACCATGGGAGTCTAAGATGTTCATTGGTATTTTCCACATACCATTAACTACATATGAATTAGTTGAGAATTTTTATAAGTCAAGCTAAAAAGATGAATGTATACATGTTGAATGAAAATTTTAGAATGAAAACTCTAGTTGCCTTCAAAGAAGCAAAACAAAAAAACAAAACATTAAAAACATAGTTGAATCATTTTGGCAAATATACAGGACTTCCAAAGGACATCTGAAGCTAAAACTTAATTAGGTGGATTGTTCCTCAAATAGTTGGGAACTTTACGGAATAAACATACTTGTTTGCCTTCATTAAAGTATTAGTTTAGTCACATTCAATGAAAGATATCCTATAGAAAAAAATCCTGATACAATTGGTATCTCATTTTTAACTTCCAAGATATTATTATCATAGAGGATCCCTCAGACAAGGCAAAAAATAAATATTGATAAACAAGGATCAACTGTATCGCACAGGGAACTATATTCAATATCTTATAATAATTTATAATGGGAAAGAATCTAAAAAAAAAAACACCCAACAACACACCAAGCTACACTTGTCAATATGTTGTCAATAAAAATCCAAAGAAAACTAAAAAAAAAAACAAAGCCTAAACATTTATAATGGAAAAGAATCTGGAAAAAAAATACACACACACACACAAATCACCTTGCTGTATACCTGAAACAACATTGTAAAGCAACTATACTTCAATTAAAAATAAATAAATAAAATTCACTGGACATTTATTGATCTTTCACTATGTGCCAGGCAGTATTCTGAATGCTTGGTTTGTATTAATTCATTTAACCCCCAGAAGCCCCATCATTGTCCCCTGATAAAAAAGAAACACAGGTTTCTATAGCAGCTGCCCTGAGTGAAGCAGTAGTAACTCCTATATTCACCCTCCTTACCACTGTACAGCCTTTGAGACTTAACCAATCTAGGCCGGCTGCCTCAGAGAAGAGCCAGGTTTCTGCCAACCAGAAATGATTTGCAGTGAATTGATTTGAAATGCATTATAACAGAGTGCATTTGTGTAAAAAAAATTGCTATTTGGAGTTTTTAAATGAGAGAAATGATTATTCTTATTCAATTGACTAGGACTCTGAACTTTCCAATATTTGTTTTCACCAGTCCTTCCAAGTAATTTAAGACTCCACCCTACTCCCACACTTCTGCCAAGGGCTTTTAGCTCTGAGCCTTTTATTTTGAACACAGGTAGAGAGAACCTGCCCTCATTCGCCATGGAATAGTCATCCTTATTATGCCCCATTCACACTGGCATCGGGGTAGGAACTGTCAACACACTCCTGGCAGGCTACAGTCCATGGGGTCACAAAGAGTCAGACACAACTGAGCACACACACACACTGGCACTGTCTCTTGCAGGGGTCTCTGAAAGCAGAGCTGTGACTGGGACATTAAAAGAAAGGGATCAAGGACTTCCCTGGTGGTCCAGTGGCTAAGACTTCAGCCCCCAATGCAGGTTCCATCCCTGGTCAGGGAACTAGATCCCACAGGCTGCATCTAAGATCAAAGATTCTGTGTGCCATGACTGAGACCCAAATAGATAAATAAATAAAAAGAAAGGAGTCAATCAAGTAGGCCACTGCTGGGCCTACTTGTCAAGTGATATTCTCTCTGCAGACATACTCATTTTACAACCTATGAAGAATAAAAAGACATTTTCTGCCATTTTTGCTTGAGATTTAATCTCAAGGGGCTGGTAGCTGGAGGGAGGAAAGGAGACTTGGGACAGTTCTGTGGTGAAGGGGTTCAAGACAAGCCTCCCCAAAACGTGCCACTTTGGCATGTGGCTTATTTTGAACTAAAGGCAATCAGGACCCTGTGAGCTGGAAACTTCTGCTTCTGCCTTAACTAGGGAAAAGAATTTAAATTGAGGCCCTTTCCCAAAATGAGAATGATTACCAGAGATAAATTTATCTAAGTGACTTAACGTGCACAGCAAACGTCTCCCAAATGTCTGCTCTTCTTCCGATTGCCCTGTGACTTGTCTTCCTCCCTGTGAACACCCAGGCCCCTTTCCCATTCCTTAGCTCAGGGTGGCATATATACCTCATTTTACCCTTCTGTCTTCCAACTGTTCCTGTCTGTGTGGTTCCCATACGTATGGAATTCAGTTTGCTTTATGGGATTTTCTTGCTGGTCCATTGGGTAAGATTCCATACTCCCAATGCCCGGGGGCCTGGATTTGATCCCTGGTCAGGGAACTAAATCCCACAGGCCCCAACTAAGATCAAGGATTCTGTGTGTTGCTGATAAGAACCTGGTGCACCCAAATAAATAAGTAAAATTTTTAAAAAAAGCAAACAAATAAATGTGGACATTAAATAAATAAATAAATTTGCTTTTCTCCTGTTAATCTGCCTGATGTCAATTTGATCATTAAACCAGCCAAAAGAACCTGTGAAGGACAGAGGAAGATTCTCCTCAACAGTGGCTGACTATGGAACATTTATCACAAACACGGGACAGTGGTCTGATGACTGTTTTTTCAGTAAATAGCACCTATTCCCAGAGCTTAAAATATCTGACTTTGAAGTCTGTGTTTTAAGATAACTGCTTTAGCTAGATATTAACGCTTTTTTTTTTTTTGGTCCAGGAAAGGCTCATGGTGGCTTCAGAATTTCTATGAAGGAAGCCTTAAGGGCAGCACATAAATTGTCCTGGGCTACATAAAATTGTCCACATAGAAGAGAAGAATTGGTGATGGGGATAGATTTCCAGAGCTGAGTTAAAGCTCTCCCCTGCTCTCCTCTGGCGCTCTGTTACCTTCATTCTTTCGTTATGTTAAGTAACAATTCAGATCTCCCTGTGTGCACAGAATCAGAAAAACCAGGTAAAGTATAAAAGAAGTGATGGGGGTCTTCTGGGTGGCTCAGTGGTAAAGAATTCGCCTGCCAGTGCAGGAGACATGACAATCCCTGATCCGGGAAGTCCCACATGCTGCAGAGCAGCTAAGCCCAGGTGTCACAGCTGTTGAGCCTGTGCTGTAGAGCCTGGGGCTGCAGATACTGAGCCCACGTGCCCTAGCGCCCGTGCTCCAGCACAAGAGAAGCCATTGCCATGAGAAGCCCGCACACCACAGCTAGAGCGGCCCCGGCTCACAGCGACTAGAGAAAAGCCCCAGCAGCAGTGAAGACCCAGCCCAGCCAAATACAAATATATAAAGTTTTTTTCTTTTTTTAAGTGATAGGTTCCCTGTCCTCCAAAATCTTATATTTTAGTGAAGAAAACTATAAAATCTTATATTTGGTGAGGAAAACATACCCAAAGAAACAATTCCCTAATAGTGACAGATAAACAGTGCCAAGGCCATCTCTGAAGAATATGTGAATATATAAACCGAAGATCAGAAAACGTGAAGATTTGGTGAGTCATAAAGGAGAAGGCAATGGCAACCCACTCCAGTACTCTTGCCTGGAAAATCCCATGGACGGAGGAGTCTGGTAGGCTACAGTCCATGGGGTCGCTAAGAGTCAGACGTGACTGAGAGACTTCACTTTCAGTTTTTACTTTCATGCACTGGAGAAGGAAATGGCAACCCACTCCAGTGTTCTTGCCTGGAGAATCCCAGGGGCGGCAGAGCCTGGTGGACTGCCATCTATGGGGTCGCACAGAGTCGGACACGACTGAAGCGACTTAGCAGCAGCAGCAGCATCAAAGGAGAGAGACAGGCAGAGAATAGAGTGGGAGTTTCAGGGACGAGAGAAAAGGTCACTAGCAAAAACTTAAGCACAGCCTATTTGATGACTGAATCAAACACTCGAAGATGAGAAGAAAAGTTGACCTGAGAAGATGAGGGGCAAGGTGTAGAAACATAAGCCAAGGAGGCAAGACTTTATCTGCCAGGAATTTGGAAACTACCAGCCTGGGTTTGACATGAAGGAGAGTGTTGGGGCGTGGGGGCAGGGCAGGCAAGGCCATGGGGCTTGTGTTGTAACACCAAACAGAGAAGAGAGGACAAACAAGCTGACCATCTCTTGTGAAACTTCCTGTGGTTTTGTGAGGGGCTCACACAGTGCAGAAAGGGTGACCCTTGGTTTTGCATCGTGAGACAGGACTTCAAATCCTTGAACTTTGTATCACTGACTGCTCTTGTCAAAAACAACCTAGCAAAATTCAATCTTCTGCTAAACTCAAAAAATGCAAGTGATAAGGACGGTTCAATTAATTTTGACAATCGTATACAACTGTGTAACCCACGATGGTTCAATTAATTTTGACAATCGTATACAACTGTGTAACCCACGATGACCATAATCTATATTTAGGACAGTTTCCATCATGTATCTTTGACTACTGTATTCTATTTTACCATGATTTTGTCTCTCTCTTTTTTTTAATGTAAACAGGTTCTTTCAACAAATTTCTCATGATTCTCTTCTGGATTTTAAATGATCATTATACAGCCTAAATGCACATTCTACCCAGGGAGGTAATAGGGGGAGGAAGAAATTTTTCCTCTATTTTCTTAGGTCCAGGTTTGAAGGCCCTACAAATTAAGCTGACAAAAGGATTAATAGGAGAAAAGGATTTGTTAGTAGGAGAAAATATCTGTTACATGGGGGCTTACTAGGTGGCTCGGTGGTAAAGAATCCTCCTGCCAATGCAGGAGATGCAGGTTCAATCCCTGGGTCTGGAAGATCCTCTGGAACAGGACATGGCAACCCAGTCCAGTATTCTTGCCTGGGAAATCCCGTGGACAGAGGAGGCTGGCAGGCTACAGACCATGGGGTTACAAAGAGTTGCCATGACTTAGCAACTGAGCACGCACATACGTTTGTTACATAGGCATGAGGGAGCTTTCCAGAAAAGGACTGAAATCCCAGGGCTTAAATATCTTCATATCAGTGTGAAGGGAATTTTGGACTATGGCAACAGAGGAGGGGGAAGTTGTAGGATGGTCACCAGGTAAATAAAGGTTGTTAAGTAAGATTAGTTAAGCAGACTCAAGTCATCTTAGATAAGAGTCGCTGCTCATTCTCTTTCTACAGGAGAGCAAGACGTGTACAAATGCAGATTTCCTTTCTAAAAATGTAAATTTCCTTTGCAAAAGGGAAATTTATACTCTGGTTTTAGAGTTTTTCTGGAGTTGGCTGTTCCTCAGTTGCTTTTGACTCATAGAATCTTTTTTGCTGTTGCTAAGTCGCTTCAGTCGTGTCCGACTCTGTGCGACCCCATAGACAGCAGCCCACCAGGCTCCCTCGTCGCTGGGATTCTCCAGGCAAGAACACTGGAGTGGGTTGCCATTTCCTTCTCCAATGCATGAGAGTGAAAAGTGAAAGTGAAGTCGCTCAGTCATGTCTGACTCTTCGAGACCCCATGGACTGCAGCCTACCAGGCTCCTCCGCCTCCCTCTTAGTAGCATGTTGGAAATAGCAATACTACCAAAGGCCCTTTAAAGCCTGCCATATTTCTTTTTGTACCTTCAACTTAATGCTTGCCCCACAACACCTCAAATGAAAAAGAGCAATTCTATTCAGTTTTGCTTTAACAACTTTAACAGAAAAAAAATGCATTTTATTAGTTATATGTGTCCTCTCCTCCCCAGGTGGAACGTACCTTTAGGTTATGTAATGTTTGTTTAAAACTCAGGAAAAAATTATGAGATATTCACTGAAATAAACAGTTTACATTAAGTCATGGCTGTAGTAGCTAAAAAATAAAAAGTACAAAATCATGGCAAAATAGAACACAATGGGCAGAGTCAAAGATAAATGACAGGAACTAACTATTCTAAATCCTGACTGTGGTCATGGTGGGTTACACAATTGTATACATTTGTCAAAACTTGTTGAACTGTGCTCTATAGAGGGTGAATTCCACTGTGTATAAATTATGCCCTAATTTTTATTTATTTATTTATTTATTTTTCCCCCTAATTTTTTAAATAAGGATAAGGGTAATTAACAAACCAGGAAAAAATAATAAAAATTTTGTCAAAAATGGAAAATATCCATAATCTAAAAAACATTCCTAAACATCAAGAAGAGCAGGAACCCAATAGAAAAGTGGGCAAAAGATAAGTTGGTTCACAGAAAAAAGAAAATAGCCCTTAAATCTATATAAAAAGAAGTGCAACCTCACAATAGAAATGCAGATAGAAAAGCAGAGGGGGAATTGGTTGAAGGCAATCAAAAGTTATAAACTTCCAGTTGTAAGACAAGTACTAAGGATATAATGTACACGATAAAGAAAATAAACATTGCTGTGTGTTAGATGATGAAAGTTATGAGAGGAAATCCTAAGAGTTCTCATCACAAGGCAAAATTTTTTTCTCAAGGCAAAATTTTTTTCTATTTCTTTAGTTTTCTATCTGTATAAGATGATGGATGCTCACTAATCTTATTGTGGTAATCATTTCAGGTATGTGTAAGTCAAATCATTATACTGTACACCTTAAACATATACAATGAAAGTGAAAGTCGCTCAGTCGTGTCCGACTCTTTGTGACCCCATGGACTATAGAGTCCATGGAATCCTCCAGCCCAGAATACTGGAGTGGATAGCCTTTCCCTTCTCCAGGGGATCTTCCCAACCCAGGGATCAACCCAGGTCTCCCACATTTCAGATTCTTAACCAGCTGAGCCACAAGGGAAGCCTGAGGGAAGCCACAAGGGAAACAAATACAGTGCTGTGTGTCAATTATATCTCAATAAAAGTGAAAGGGGGAAATAAAAAAGCAAAACTACTGTAAGATACAGCTTCTTTTCTATCAAATTGGCAAAAATCCAAAAAAAGTTAGACAACCTTGTTACTGAGGTCGCAAGGAAACACACACTCTCACATATGATTGCTTTTTGTTTTTTCACCTATATAAAAAGAGATTTATTATGAAGACTTGGTTTACAAGATTATGGAGGTTGAGAAGTCCCATGATCTGGTCTGCCAGCCAGAGGCTTAGGACAGCCAGTGGTCTAGTCCCAACCCAAGCTTGACAACCTTGGAACCAGGGTAGCCAATGATATATGTAGTCCCAGTCTGAGTCTGATGGCCCAAGAACCAGGAGTGCTGATGTTCGAAGGCAGAAGATAAATGTTCCCACTCAAGAAGAGAGAGCTAACGGACCCTCTATTCTATCTGTGCCCTCACTGGATTGGATGATGCCCACCCACACTCATGAAAGGGCTTCTTTACCATGTGTGCAGACTCAAATGCTAATCTTCTCCAGAAACGTTCAAAGACATTAAGAAATAATGTTCTGGGGACTTCCCTGGTGGTCCAGTGGCTGAGAGTCTGCCTTGAGGTGCAGGGGACTTGGGTTCGATCCCTGGTCAGGGAACTAAGATCCCACGTACTGCAGAGCAACTGGGCCCATGTACCACAACTAAGAATCTGTGGGCTGCACTGAAGAATCCCATGTCCTGCAACTAAGACCCGATGCAGCTGAATAAATAAATAAATATATAAAAAAAAAAGAAATAATTTTGTACCAACTATCTGGGCATCCCTCAGCCCAGTCAAGCTGATGCATAAAATTAACCACCACAGTGACCACTGTTTTATTTTTTTATCATGAGATTATTTTACTCGATTACTCGATTTACTCTTTTACTCGATTCTTGTCATTATATTGCATCTTCAATTTTACAATCCTCTTTTAAAATTTATTTATTTATTTGAAGGATCTTATTTCCCCAACCAGGGATTGAATCCAGGGCCCCAGCAGTAAAAACACTGAGTCCTAACCACTGGACCATCAAGAGATTCTCTCTCTCTCTTTTTCAAATTACAGTACAGTTTCATTCACGTTATGTTAGTTTCAGGTATGTAGCACAGTGTTTCAGTATTTTTATAGACTAAACTCCATTTAAAATTATTATAAGATAAAGGCTATATTTCCAGGTGATGTACATATAGTTGTTTGAATGCAAAGTGGGTGCAACTCCAGCTCCAGGGGAAGAGTCTAGCAATACCTAGCAAAATTACGTATTTGTTTCCTCTTGTAGGAAACAATGTCAAAGACACAGGACAAAAATATAAAGTGTCTCATGGTTAAGGTTATGACTGTATCGTTATTTATGATAATTTAAGAAGTGGAAATAACCCAACTATCTACCAATTGGGCAATGAGCTAAATAATAAATACGTTGTAGCCCTGAAAAGAAATGAGAATGATCTCAGCACACTGCTATGGAATGATCTCCAAGATTAACCATTCCATTAGAACACTGTAGAACAGTTTGTCATATGCTATCTACTTGGAGAATATTTTTTAAAAGAAGCAACGAAGGATAAACAAAAAATAAAAAATAAAATTAGTTACTTTTAGAGAGTTAGAGGGAACCAGTGGGGACACGGGGAATAGAATCACAATTTTGTGAGCATATCTTGGTATATGATTTGGATTTTGGAATTGTGTGAATGACTACATACTTATTTAAGTTCTATCAGAAGGAGGGAAAGGCAACCCCCCTACAAATTGAAAATACATTAAGATAAATGAAACTAAGTAAGTATTTAGCATCAAAGAAACACACACAAAGAATTGTTCTCAATGTCTTTAAAATAGTATTTTGTCTGAATGTCCCTTAGTGTGTGATGTTCTAAGTACATAAACTATTTACTAACTAATCTTAAGGTGCAAAAATGTTATAATGGTATTATTTTTAAGTGATTATAGCAATATTTGTAGGATAAACTAATTAAGTGATAATGGCAGGATTGGTTTTGTTTGTTTTTGACTTTGTTATGGCCATACCACAAAGCATGTGGGATCTTAGTTCCCCAATCAGGGATCAAACCCATGCCCACTGCACTGAAAGCAGAGTGTTAACCACTGGACCCTCAGGGAACTCCCTAAAATATACATTATTTACTCATAACCATTGTTTTTCATGTGCATATTTCTTAGAAATATATTTTGCAAGATGTATGGATGAAATGATATGCTGTCAGGGAATTGAGCAAAAGGGAATAGATAAAACAAGGGTGGCAAAATCTTGAATGTTCCTGATGGGTATATGAGAGTTCATTAGACAATTCGTTCTCATATTAAGTTTTTAATAAAAAATTTTTTAAGATGTTAATTTTAGTAACTCCATGTGAATACAATCACTAACTCTCTCACACTATTTAAAAATAAATTCAACTGGGACCAGATCTGAACTCCTATGAAGAAATCTCTTAGCACTCTTTCATCTTCAAAGCTCTTTAGAAACCTTAAAGATACTGAGCTTCCTTGTGTCATTGAGGAGTATTTCAGTTGCTTGCTATATTTCTACTTGGAGAAATTAAACAGGAGTATAATAATAACAGCTTGATGTATCTTGGTCCATAGTTTTGTAGATGCTTGTGGTACTTTCTCACATAGTTATCTCAGATTCTCCTAAAGGTTCTGTAATTACTGTCACTTCACAGGTGGGAAACTGAGTCTTAGAGAGTTTCAGCGGAACTGACACTGGGACTCAGATTTTTTACCAGACCAGCTCATTCAGAGGTTAAAGCGTCTGCCTGCAATGCGGGAGACATGGGTTCGATCCCTGGGTCGGGAAGATCCCCTGGAGAAGGAAATGGCAACTCACTCCAGTAGTCTTGCCTGGAGAATCCCATGGACGGAGGAGCATGGTGGGCTATAGTCCACTGGGTAGCAAAGAGTCGGACACGACTGAGCAACTTCACAGAGGAAATGAAGCTAACTTCCCTGGTGGCCCAGATGGTAAAGCGTCTGCCTACAATGCGGGAGACCCGGGTTCAATCCCTGGGTCAGGAAGATTCTCTGGAGAAGGAAATGGCAACCCACTCCAGTACTCTTGCCTGGAAAATCTCATGGATGGAGGAGCGTGGTAGGCTATATAGTCCATGGGCTCTCAAAGAGTCAGACACGACTGAACGACTTCACTTTCACAGAGGAGATGAACATCATGTGATGAGATTAAAATTCATGTTATTTTAGCTTTTACTCGAGCACTTTGGTTAAATATTATACACATTAGAAACATCACCTTAAAACCCCAAATTTCCTATGTAAAAGAATAGTCTATTGCTATAGCTAAGTCACTTCAGTCGTGTCCGACTGTGTGACCCCATAGACGGCAGCCCACCAGGCTTCCCCATCCCTGGGATTCTCCAGGCAAGAATACTGGAGTGGGTTGCCATTTCCTTCTCCAATGCATGAAAGTGAAAAGTGAAAGTGAAGTCGCTCAGTCTTGTTCGACCCTCAGTGACCCCATGAACTGCAGCCTTCCAGGCTCCTCCATCCACGGGATTTTCCAAGCAAGAGTACTGGAGTGGGGTGCCATTGCCTTCTCCGAAAGAATAGTCTAGAACTAGTTAAAAACCTTGCTATACATTTAGGCTTTTCCATCGTGTGTCTGTGTGTTTGTCCACCTGTATTCCTCCTGAACACTACTGTGAAATTAAGGGTGTCCCTTCCCCTTTATTTTAAAGTCAGTTTCATGGGCTTATGTCTACAAAGAAATCATAGTAGAACACAGTGGTTATTTAATGTATTTGTGCTATCTTGGCTCCCTTCCTTTATGTATGGAAGAATTGGGCTAATAAATTAATGTTCATCAAATTGTCACAGAAAGCATTGTTACAGGGCGAGTCTAGGTCTGGAACAGCTTTTCCTTTATGGAGAGAAAAAGGACGTTGATTTAAATAGCACCTCTAAATGGTTTAAAATCATGCTCATGTTTATTGAAGCAATACTGGCCTATGGGAAAGCCCTAACTAGAGGACGGCTGCTCTGGTCTTTAATTGTAGAGTATCATCTTGAACTGTTCAATGATTCTGACACTTTGAATATGAAAAAGAGAATTAACTTCCAACCATGTTGGAATTTGCATGTTGCCCTTGTTCTTTGATTTATGTAACAGATTTGGTATTATCTAAATACTCTGTTTTACTCTTTTTCAAAAGACAAGTGTAATTACTTCTAATTTTTCTTTCAGGTTTTAATTTTTAAAAATTATTTTTATTTTAACAAATTTAACTAAGGCATAACTGATGTACAATATCGTATATTTCAGGTGCATAACATAGTGATTCACAATTTTTAAAGGTTATATCCCAATTATAGTTATTATGAAATATTGGCTATATTTCACCTGTTGTAACCTTCAGTCTTTTTAAAAAAAAAATTTGGTCATAGCAACTTTTTACACATAAAAATTAAAAAGAAGTCATGGGAAAAATCACAGGAATTAAAAGGTATATAGTTTTACCCCATTAAAAATATTCAATCACATTAGAAGTTACATAAAACAGGTTTTACATATGTATATTATACAGACATCAAAATCGTCTTATTTAATAGCATGGAGAAATATTCATGATTTAATATCAAACAAAAAATACATGATACAAAACTAAATATTTGACATGATCTCAATTTTTTTCTAAAAATAAGTTATGCATAGAAAAAAGATTAAAAGGATAGAATATTTGTTTTATTTTTAAAATTTTTAAAATTTACTGACCACAGCACATGGCATGTGGAAACGTAGTTCCCCAACCAGGGTTTGAACCCATACCCCCTGCAGTGGAAGCCCAGAGTCTTAGTCACTGGACCAGCAGGGAAATACCAGAAGGCTAAGATATTTATAAATACCATCTTAATCTGGAGGAATTATCAATAATTTTTAGTTTTTTTTTCTGTCTTCTACATTTAGTGGATTTTCTATAATTGATATATATTGCTTTTATCATAAGAAAAAATATTTTTAAATACATATATTTTCTATGCTGGATTTTAATCTACAGGAATGAATACTTTAAATAGTGATATACACAGCTCCCACCAACTCTATGACATGTAGAAGTGGATTACATCATGTACAGTTGACTGGATAGTTCATAATTCACTGTTCTGATTTTCCATCCATCACAGCAGCAAAAGACCAGATATAAAGAAATATTCCCCTGTGACGTTTTCCTCTATTCCTTTTCTTTATTCTCAGTAACCATGTTAATAAAATGTGGGATAACTTGCTCTTCCTTGATGTACTAGTTTAGCAAATGGATTTTGATAATTATAGAAACCTAAAGATGCAGCGGGTTAGGGCGGGGGAGGAGGAGTGGTGTATGTGTGTGTGTGACTGTTTATTTAGTTAATACCATGAAAAAAACAAATATCATGGTCTTGAAAAAATATTGGGTTGAGATACCATTGTCTATGTTGAGATATTTTTAGCTACAGCTAAAATAGAACTGTTACAGTTTCCATTTTTTTCAGTTACATGTTGTAAGCAGTTGGAATGATAGAAACCAACCAGGACCTCACCTCTTAGTATAGAAGCCACAACTGTAGAAGCTCAAGTGCCTGGCAAATACCAACAGAACCCCACCATCCTCTGAACAAGAAGCATCTGTCCCTTATCCCACATGTGAAACGGAGGGTGGAGGAGTGGGGGAGTGGAGGTGGGGCTGGGGCAGTGGGGAGGTTAGGGGAGTGGGCGGTGACACCACCAGGCATCAGGAACATTAGTCCTCTGGGGTCTTCTGGATGGTGACCCACTATCAAAACCCACCAGGGAAAGCCACCAAAACCCAGTCCTTTAAAATTAAATTATAAACACTACATTATAAATCAACTATACTTCAATAAAGCAACAGTTACAACTGGACATGGAACAACAGACTGGTTCCAAATAGGAAAAGGAGTACGTCAAGGCTGTATATTGTCACCCTGTTTATTTAACTTATATACAGAGTACATCATGAGAAACGCTGGGCTGGAAGAAGCACAAGCTGGAATCAAGATTGCCGGGAGAAATATCAATAACCACAGATATGCAGATGACACCATCATTATGGCAGAAAGTGAAGAGGAACTAAAAAGCCTCTTGATGAAAGTGAAAGAGGAGAGTGAAAAAGTTGGCTTAAGGCTCAACATTCAGAAAACGAAGATCATGGCATCTGGTCCCATCACTTCATGGCAAATAGATGGGGAAACAGTGGAAACAGTGTCAGACTTTATTTTGGGAGGCTCCAAAATCACTGCAGATGGTGATTGCAGCCATGAAATTAAAAGATGCTTACTCCTTGGAAGGAAAGTTATGACCAACCTAGACAGCATATTCAAAAGCAGAGACATTACTTTGCCAACAAAGGTCCATCTAGTCAAGGCTATGGTGTTTCCAGTAGTCATGTATGGATGTGAGAGTTGGACTGTGAAGAAAGCTGAGCGCCGAAGAATTGATGCTTTTGAACTGTGGTGTTGGAGAAGATTCTTGAGAGTCCCTTGGACTGCAAGGAGATCCAACCAGTCTATTCTAAAGGAGATCAGCCCTGGGATTTCTTTGGAAGGACTGATGCTAAAGCTGAAAGTCCAATACTTTGGCTACCTCATACGAAGAGTTGACTCACTGGAAAAGACCCTGATGCTGGGAGGGATTGGGGGCAGGAGGAGAAGGGGACGACAGAGGATGAGATGGCTGGATGGCATCACCGACTCGATGGACGTGAGTCTGAATGAACTCCGGGAGTTGGTGATGGACAGGGAGGCCTGGTGTGCTGGGATTCATGGGGTCACAAAGAGTCGGACACAACTGAGCAACTGAACTGAACTGAACTGATTCTTCAATAAAATAATTTTTTAAAAACATAAGTAACATTAAGAACCCATGACATTGTAAATAACTATATTTCAATAAAATGTAGTTTAAAAAATAAACATTAAAGTGAAAGTCGATCAGTCGTGTCCAACTCTTTGAGACTACACAGTCCATGGAATTCTCCAAGCCTGAATACTGGAGTGGGTAGCCTTTCCCTTACTCCAGGGGATCTTCCCAACCCAGAGATCAAACCCAGGTCTCCTGCACTGCAGGCAGGTTCTTTACCAGCTGAGCCACAAGGGAAGCCCAAGAGTACTAGAGTGGGTAGCCTAACTCTTCTCCAGCGGATCTTCCTGACCCGGAATCAAATGGGGGTCTCCTGCATTACAGGCAGATTCTTTACCAACTGAGCTATCAGGCAAGCCAAATTAAATTATATATTTTACATTTCACCTAGCAATACCCTGGCCAGGCAACATAACAGTGTTATAGATAAAACAGCCACATTAGGTTATTCTCAAACTATTAGCCATTTTTTCCCTTGTCAGTCAGTTCAGTCTCTCAGCTGTGTCCAACTCTTTGTGAAAGACCCCATGGACTGCAGCACGCCAGGCTTCCCTGTCCATCACCAACTCCAGGACCTTGCTCAAACTCATGTTCATCGAGTAGGAAAAATTTTTAAATAAGAAAAAGGCATAGACACAATCACTACCACTCCACAAAAACAGAGGAGGAGAGGGTATGGAAAGTAAGCTTATAAAAAGCATACAAATTTGGAGATAGAACATTTGGCTTTGGATAAATTATTTTACTTCTCTTGAATCTTGGTTTTCTCACCTGTTAAGTGAGGATGATAATACTATTTAAAATATGTATCAGTGATTATCTCTCAAAAATAAGTTTATGCATGATCTTCACTTTCTAATTTTTAAGAGTGTGAAAAATGCCTATTTCACAAGGTTCTAAAGAGGATCAAGTGAGACAGTGAAGGTCTGTAATAGTGTTCCACGACAACTGTTAAAGACACATCTCCAAAACTCAGTAAGAGTATTGATCAAGCATTGGGGAAAGAAATATCTTATTTTCACCCCTCTTCATTTACTGGCATCTGAGTTAGGAACTATTCTGTCAAATCTTAGTGCTTCAAGCACTACAACCCCAATATAGTCTCCCCAGCCTGATGCTCAGAGAAAGAACTCTTTACAGTCTTAAGACTTTCCAGCGGTCACCCAGGAGATCCTCAGTGGTGTCTCTAGACCTAGAGTGGCAGCTCCGTCCAGCAGCAGAGCCTGAGTCTGAAGAACCCTTTTGTGCCTTCCCAGAGGGCTTGCTCCTATAGAATAAGACTGCAATGGACGTAGTGTAACTTGCTACATTCCAGCCAACCAAATCTTTCCTCCTTCCCAGGGATTTGCTAAGGATATAATGCTTTCCATCAGAAATCAGTTCTCAGACTTATGGTCACACTGGGGGAGGGAGGGCTGAATTGAAACAATAGTATTGAAACCTGCTGCTGCTGCTACGTCACTTCAGTCGTGTCCGACTCTGTGTGACCCCATAGACGGCAGCCCACCAGGCTCCCCCGTCCCTGGGATTCTCCAGGCAAGAATACTGGAGTGGGTTGCCATTTCCTTCTCCAATGCATGAAAGTGAAAAGTGAAAGTGAAGTCGTGCAGTCGTGTCCGACTTTTCATGACCTCATGGACTGCAGCCCACCAGGCTCCTCCATCCATGGGATTTTCCAGGCAAGAGTACTGGAGTGGGGTACCATTGCCTTCTCCATTTGAAACCTACACGTTACCATATGTAACATAGATAGCCAGTGGGAATTTGCTATATGAGGCAGGGAACCCAAAGCAGGTGCTCTGTGATAACCTAGAGGGGTGGGAGTTGGAGGGAGATGGGAGGGAGGTTTTAGAGGGAGGGACATATGTATACCTATGGTTGATTCATGTTGATGTATCACAGAAGCCATCACAATATTATAAAGTAATTATCTTCCAGTTAAAAATAAAATTAAATTTAAAAAAAGAAATCAATTCTCTGGAAGGACTTTTCTTTCTTTCTAATGTTTATTTTATATTGGACTGTGGTTGATTTATAATGTGTTAGTTTCAGGTATACATCAAAATGATTCAGTTATACATATACCTATATCTATTCCTTTTCAAATTCTTTTCCTGAAGGATTTTTTTTCTTATAACTTCTCACCTCCGTCTCCCAAGAGTGACAGTATGACTTTCTTGGCCACTTTGGTTAAATGTATTTATTGTGTGCATTTCCCCCGGAATTGATAGGAAAGGTCACAATCATAAGGATTCAAGCATTTTGAAGGGAAAGAAAGGAGGTAAGGAGTGAAGTAATAACTTGCTTTGGGGTTTTATTGTTGTTGTTGTTGTTGGATCTCATTAGCAGAAGGCAGCAAGACCTCTGAGGGGATGGAAAGCTGGCAGGAAAGGCCGAAAAAGAGATTTGGACTACAGAGGAGACATGAGCTGTTCACAACCAACTTTACCTCATAATTTTGTCTGACTCTGGCTCCATAAACAGAAGGTTCCTCTGCCCCTCTGGGCAAAAGAGGCAATCAGAATAATTAAATGTTCAGGGTTTGTTAGATGTTAAGAACCTGCATTTCAGCTGAGGAAAGAACTAGTACATCAAGCAGGGATTTCTCTGTTTAGAACTGCCCCGCAGGAATCAAGCTGGCACCAAAGACTGCACTGTTTCCCTCCGAGTTGTGCTGCAGCCCCTAAGTTATCATCAGAGGAAGGAAACGCCCAAGAGATCTGAAGGTTTTAATTGTTGCTGAGCGCAGATGGCTCAGATTACTGCACAGCAACGCAGCTCAAGGTCAGGGTCTCTGGCTTCAATCAGCTGCCTGAATATATGGTTTTAGTTGGACAGCAGTATTTCTGGGCAAGAGCTGTACAGCAACACTGGAGCATGATTAGAGCCTGGAATGTGGAGGGACAAAGGACAAAATGTATGCTTATCAGAAATTGATGGCACAGATAAACCCACCATGTTTTCCATGCAGAATAAGATCTTGCCAGTGAGGTTCAAAAGAAAATAGGAGGGACTTCCCCAGTGGCACAGTGGATAAGAATCCACCTGCCAATGCAGCGGACACAGATACCATCCCTGGTCCAGGAAGATTCCACATGCCACAGAGCAACTAAGCCCATGCACCACAGCTGTTGAGCCCGTGCTCTAGAGCCTAGGAACCATAACTACTGAGCTTACTTTTGCAGCCACAACGACTGAAGTCTGCACATCCTAGAGCCCAGGTTCCGCCACCAGAGAAGCCACAGCAATGAGAAACCCTCCCACCGCAACTAGAGAGTAGCCCCTACTCGCCACAAGTCCTGGCCCAGCAGTGAAGACCCAGCACAGCCTAAAAAAAAAAAAAAAAGACAACATTTTGGGGAAAAGGACAGGATTGGGGGTCAGGAAGTCAAGGAGACTCCATGCAGGAGCCTTGTTGGAAGGCTGTCAGGATGACCTGAGGGATGGGGGGTGTGTTTGGTGTCAGCAAACATCATGTGGATGACTGAAATACAAGTCTGATTTCCTCTAACCTAACTCAGAACCCTTGAGCTCTTTACCCCATTGCTGTTTCAGTTGCTCAGTCAGGTCCAACTCTTTTGTGACCCCACGGACAGTAGCCTGCCTGGCTCCTCTGTCCATGGGATTGCCCAGGCAAGAGTACTGGAGTGGGTTGCTATTTCCTTCTCCAGGGGATCCTCCCGACCTCAGGGATAGAACTTAAGTCTCCTTCAGGCAGACGGATTCTTTACCACTGAGCCCATAAACAGCAAGTAATTAAAGGGATTATTTTTAATTTTAGAAAAAGCCCAAACAATGCAGCTGCATTAACTATGCCAGAGGGTGGAGACCATTTTTTTCCCACTTGAGACAAAGGCTCAATACTTTGTGCTGTGTGTATGTTCCCAAGTGCCTCCTGTTGCCTTGGGTAGGGAGTGGAGTGGAGGTAGGTTAAAGGAAATCTCTGGAGGTCTGAAAACTGCTCGTGTTGAAAGCAAAAAGAAAGTAGAGGGGGACTTCCTTGGTCGTCCAGTGGTTAAGCATCTGCCTTGCAATGCACAGGCTGCTGCTGCTGCTAAGTCGCTTCAGTCGTGTCCGATTCTGTGTGACCCCATGGACCGCAGCCCACCAGGCTCCTCCGTCCATGGGATTTTCCAGGCAAGAACACTGGAGTGGGTTGCCATTGCCTTCTCTGCAAAGCACAGGACAGGGGATCAATCCCTGGTTGGGAAACTAAGATCCCACATGCCACAGAGCAACTAAGCCAGTTAGCCACAACTACTGAGCTCATTTGCCACAACTAGAGTTGTGGCACAACTAGAGTTTGCCAAAACTAGAGAGTCCATGCACTGCAACCAAAAATCCCATGTGCTGCAACTAAGACCTGAGCAGCCAAATTAATTATGTTACTATATACTAGCATGGATCAAGCCCTGCGAAAATGAGTGGTAGCTCAAAGTTCCTCTGTATAGTCAGCCTTCCCTTGTAAAGATGAGAAAATAAATGAGCACACAAGTGTGAAAGTGTTAGTCGCTCAGTCGTGTCTGACTCTTTGCGACCCTATGGACTGTAACCCACCAGGTTCCCCTGTCCATGGGATTCTCCAGGCAAGAATACTGGAGTGGATTGCCATGTCCTCCTCCAGGGGAACTTCCTGACCCAGGGATCCCAGCCTTTCCATGTAAAGATGACAAAATAAACAAGTATACAAACTGGTAGTGAAATCACTGGCAGGGCCAAATCAAAACTCTGGCTTAATCCTCGGTGTTTTCCCTGTCCTGCAGTCCCCAGAGCACAACCAGGAGCCACCAATGACCCAGGTCTGACTCCAGGGCAGGTGTGAAGGTGGGTGTCAGGGGGGCAGGTTGTTTCAGAACGAGATATTTTCAAATTCCATACCGTCTTTCCTTTCCTTCTAAAATGTAGCCCCACACCTCCCCACTAAGTCCCACCCCTCCAAGAATCTCGGCAGGGTGATGAGTTGTCATTGATAGGACTGTTTGCAGCTTGAATGTCTCAGAGACAAAAAAGATTGTTACCTGGAGTGTCCTTTAATATCTAACAATGATCTTCTATGAATCAAATGGCAAAGCTTTTAATGTAAAAATAGACACAATGATTTATTTAGAAATTACCTAAGGAAAGGTCAGACTAGGTAAACTTTTCAGGACAAAGCCTTTTCATTAGAAAGAGCAGATGGGTGCTGGCAGCCAGGTGTCTAAGTAGAGGAGGAAAAGATGGTGAATTTCAGAGAGCTGGGCAGGGTGGTAGCAACACGCTGAGAGATCTGTAAAGGTAAGGCTTCACAATTTTACAGCAGGCCTAGATCTGTTGGTTGGGGAGCCTTTAACCTAGTTCATTTTTTCTATCTTCTACAATAAAAAGTATCTTGATCTCCTTTGAACAAGCCTTTCAGATTTTAAAAGATGCATCTTTCTTCAAGCTTTGGCAATGAGATCTTCCTTATACGTAACATTTAAAACTTGCCTCTAAAATTGTTTTTTTTGTGTGTGTGTATGGGGCCACACCACACAGCTCATGGGGCTCCCCTGGTACCTCAGCTGGTAAAGAATCTGCCTGCAATGCAGGAGACCCTGGGTTGATTCCTGGGTTGGGAAGATCCCCTAGAGAAAAGCTACCCACTCCACTCCAGTATTCTTGGGCTTCCCTGGTGGTTCAGAGAGTAATGAATCCACCTGCAACTCAGGCAACCTGGGTTTGATTCCTGGGATGGCAAGATCTCCTGGAGGAGGGCATGGCAACCCATTCCAGTATTCTTGCCTGGAGAATCCCCATCGGCAGGGAAGCCTGGTGGGCTACAGTCTGTGGGGTCGCAGAGTCAGACACGACTGAGCAGCTAAGCACAACACACAGCTTGTGGGGATCTTAGTTCCCTGATCAGGGATTAAACCCAGGCCCTTGGCAGTGAAAGTGCCAAGTTTTAACCACTGGACCACTGGGGAGTTCCCAAAACTGATTTTAAAATTTTTCCATCACTAAATGTGACTGCTTTCTGGTATTATACTTTTATATAACAATGTTAATTATTATTATATGGAAGTTGTTCTTCAGTCGCTCAGTCCTGTATATTGTTGTAATTATCATTATTATTTCCATATTATACTTTGTTCTGAAAGAGCACTTTATCTGTAACCACTGCCACAAAAAAACCTAACCTGATGGTTCAAGGTGCTCTGTTAGATCTCCTGTTAGCTGTGTATACAATCCTAATAAGTTCTTCCCTGATAAAAGCATTGTCAACAATCAGGATTGTCCATAGACCCACAGGGTATCTACTGAGGTGCTCAGCCACTTTTGATGGGCTCCATGTGGACCCTAGTACTACTGTCAATATATTACAGAAAAGTCAAGAACTGGATGACTGATTAAAGTGTTAAGCCGTTTCTTTTTTAATCACAACTAATATTAAGTACATTTAACACTGTGACTCAGCACACAGGCTTTAAATATATATGATTGTTTTAGATTAAACTGTGTCCACCCTCCCACTCCTGCCAAAGATATATTGAAGTTGGAACCCCCAGTAGCTGTGAAGGTGAGTTTATTTGGAAATAGGGTATTGTATATGTAATCAAGTTAAGATGAAGTCATTAGGGTGGGCCCTTATCCAGTATGACTGGTGTCCTTATGAGAACAGGGGAGTTTGGATACAGACGTGTTCAAACACACAGAGAGGATGCCATGTGACCCCAGAAGCAAAGATGAGTGATGCAGCTGTAAGCCAAGGAACGCTAAGGGTTTCTCTCTACCATGGGAAAATAGGAAGAGGAAAGGAAGCCTTCTACCCAGAGTTTCAGAGGGAACATGGCCTTACTGACGCCTTGAATTTGGACTTCCAGTTACTAAAACTGTGAGAATAAATTTTTCCCATCCAAGTACTAACCCAGCCCGACCCTGCTTAGCTTCTAAGATCAGATGAGATTGGGTGCGTTCAGGGTGGCAGGGACATAGATAAGAATAAATTTCCGTTGCTTTAAGCCTTCTAGTTTGTAGTACTTGATTATGGTAGCCCAGGATGAGATGGCTGGATGGCATCACTGACTCGATGGACGTGAGTCTGGGTGAACTCCAGGAGTTGGTGATGGACAGGGAGGCCTGGCGTGTTGCCACTCATGGGGTCACAAAGAGTCGGACACGACTGAGCGACTGAACTGAACTGAACCGATGCAACCAATATAATAGTTAAAACATGGGCTTCCCTGGTGGCTCAGATGGAAAAGAAATCACCTGCAATGCAGGAGATTCAACAAATCTCCTGCAATACAGGTTTGATCCCAGGGTCGGGAAGATCCCCTTGAGAAGGAAATGGCAACCCACTCCAGTATTAAAACAGGTTTTTGCTAAATAATACTTATCTTTACCATGTGCAACTTTATTCTAGTCTGTTTTACTTGTTGAAAATGCTTGTCATAACCTAGTCCATTGATTTCACAACCCACAGTATGAAAAATACTGGACTAGTCATGCCCTTTAGGCTCTTTTAAAACACTAGAGTCTAACTCTATGGTGCATAGATCAGAAGAACCAGAAGACGAAGACCTAGTTTTGTACTCCTTTCACAGCATAATCAAAGTTCACCCTATAATTCCTTACAGATCCTGGGAAAAAATGTAATCTTGGGCAACACAAAGTTATAACACTAAGAACAGTTTTTTTTTTTTTAACATTTTGCTATGACTCACGACTCTCTTCCCCAAACAACATATTAAAACACCTAATTATAACTTAAACGCTATGATTTTATCACAATATTCTAGATCACAATTCCAGAGCTGTTGGTCGGTGGATACAAACCTTCAGTTAGAATCACTGGAAGACTGCAAGCTCCCTGAAGGCTTGACTCAGACATCTTTTATTGCACTGAATAACTTTGACACAATACCCTGCGCAGGGCAGTTGTGCAATAATATTGGTTGAAAGAATTCACTTCTGACACTACTCCTACTGCTTCCTTCTCCTTCATAAATATCGCCGATTTCTCAAAGGAAGACTAATCTGATATGCCACAATGAACTTCATGGGCATTAAATGTACCTCATTAATGTAAATGGCAGCAACAAGTGGAACTGTTCTCAACTTCAAAGATGGGAAAAACTTAAAGGACCTTCGTGAACTTCATCATCTGTCTGTCAGCAGGGCTGAAAATAGAAGCTAGCATTCCTGACCACACAACCCCTAAGGGATAGACTAGTCCTTTTTAAAGAAACTCATCAGAGTAGACCTTTACAAACTACAGTACATTTCTGGGGGGAATGGGACTTCTCAAAGAGAAGAAAGGCTTTCCTTTTTTTTTTTTTGTCCTTTTTTTAATTAAAAAAAAAAAACATTTTGGCTGCGCCACAAGGCATGTGGGATCTTAGTTTCCTGACCAGTGATCAAACCCACGCCCCTGCATTGGAAGCATAGGGTCTTAACCACTATACTGCCAGGGAAGTCCCCTTCCCTTCTTTTGCCATTCATAGAAAGATCATACAACAAATTCAGGAATTGTTCAGGGAAAAGAAAAAAATTATCACTACCAACTATTTTTGCTTTTGCAAAATACTTTTCAGTCCTTGGTCAGAGGCATGCACACTTTACATATCTGTCATCATCGCATGGGTACCTCCGTGCATCCTGCATCCTTTACTTTGGAAAAAACCATGCATCCTTTTCAGGTTCCTACACTTCATCAGAAATATTATTATTATTTTGGCTGTGCTGTGTGGCTTGCAATTCCTCAACCAAGGGTTAAACCCAGGTCAAGGCAGTGAAAGTGTGGAATCCTAACTACTAGATCACCAAGGAACTCCCTTGATTAGGAATTTCTTGATCTTGATTTCCCTAACAATGTTGAGCACATTTTAACATATGTGTTAACCAGGGAATTCCCTGGCAGTCCAGTGGTTAGGACTCTATGCTTCCACTGCAGGGGGGGAAGGGTTGAATTCCTGGTCAGAGAATTAAGATTCTACAAGCCCCCATCAGTTCAGTTCAGTTCAGTCGCTCAGTCGTGTTCGACTCTGCGGCCCCATGAACCGCAGCATGCCAGGCCTCCCTGTCCATCACCAACTCCTGGAGTTTACCCAAACTCGTGTCCATTGAGTCCGTGATGCCATCCAACCATCTCATCCTCTGTCGTCCCCTTCTCCTCCTGCCCTCAATCTTTCCCAGCATCAGGATCTTTTCAAATCAGTCAGCTCTTTGTATCAGGTGGCCAAAGTACTGGAGTTTCAGCTTCAATATCTGTCCTTCCAATGAACACCCAGGACTGATCTCCTTTAGGATGGACTGGTTGGATCTCCTTGCAGTCCAAGGGACTCTCAAGAGTCTTCTCCAACACCACAGTTCAAAAGCATCAATTCTTCGGTGTTCAGCTTTCTTTATAGTCCAACTCTCACATCCATACATGACCACTGGAAAAACCATAGCCTTGACTAGACGGACCTTTGTTGACAAAGTAATGTCTCTGCTTTTTAATATGCTATCTAGGTTGGTCATAACTTTCCTTCCAAACAGTAAGCGTCTTTTAACTTCATGGCTGCAATCACATCTGCAGTGATTTTGGAGACCCAAAAAATAAAGTCAGCCACTGTTTCCCCATCTATTTCCCATGAAGTAATGGGACTGGATGCCATGATTTTAGGTTTCTGAATATTGAGCTGTAAGCCAACTCTTTCACTCTCCTCTCTCACTTTCCTCAAGAGGCTCTTTAGTTCTTCTTCACTTTCTGCCATAAGAGTGGTGTCATCTGCATATCTGAGGTTATTGATATTTCTCCTGGCAATCTTGATTCCAGCTTGTGCTTCTTCCAGCCCAGGGTTTCTCATGATGTACTCTGCATAGAAGTTAAATAAGCAGGGTGACAGTATACAGCCTTGACATACTCCTTTTCCTATTTGGAACCAGTCTGTTGTTCCATGTCCAGTTCTAACTGTTGCTTCCTGACCTGCATATAGATTTCTCAAGAGGCAGGCCAGGTGGTCTGGTATTCCCATCTCCTTCAGAATTTTCCACACTTTATTGTGATCCACACAGTCAAAGGCTTTGGCATAGTCAATAAAGCAGAAATAGACGTTTTTCTGGAACTCTCTTGCTTTTTTGATGATCCAGCAACCCCCTGCTGCTGCTAAGTCACTTCAGTCGTGTCTGACTCTGTGCGACCCCATAGATGGCAGCCCACCAGGCTCCCCTGTCCCTGGGATTCTCCCGGCAAGAACACTGGAGTGGGTTGCCATTTCCTTCTCCAATGCATGAAAGTGAAAAGTGAAAGTAAAGTCACTCTGTCATGTCCGACCCTCAGCAACCCCATGGACTACAGCCTTCCAGGCTCCTCTGTCCATGGGAATTTCCAGGCAAGAGTACTGGAGTGGGGTGCCATTGCCTTCTCTGAGCAAGCCCCCATAGGTGGCCAAAAAAAAAAAAAAGATGTGTTGGCCATTCTTCTTTTGTGAGATAAGTACCTAGTCATCTCTTTATCCCATTTTTCTACTGAGCTTTTTTCGTATTAATTTCTTGGCATGCAGTATACATTTTAGATAGAAGACCTTTGTCAGTTATATACATTTTTCCTACTCTGAGACTTGCCTTTTTACCTTCTTAGTGATGCTCTTCAATGACTTGAAATTCCTATTTTTAATTTAGTCTAATTCAGAGGTTAGCAAACTTTTTCTGAAAGGGACCATAGAGTAAATATTTTAGGCTTTGTGGGTCATTAGATCTCTTACACAACCACTCAGGTCTGCCATTGTATCATGAAAGCAGCCGTAGATAATATGTAAATGACTTGGCATAGCTGTCTGCCAGTAAAACTTTATTTACAAAACAAGTGTCCAGATTTGACCTGTGCACTGTAGTTTACCAGTCTCTCATCTATTTATCAATTATTTCCTTTTCAGTTAATTTTTTTTTCTTACATTTAACAAATCTTTACCTACCCCCAGATCCTGGGAACATCTTTGATACCTAGATGTTTCTAGATATCTAGAAACATTATTGTTTTCATGTTCACATTTATTTTTTGTTTGGAATTTTTTTTTTTTCTAATTTTATTTTTAAACTTTACATAATTGTATTAGTTTTGCCAAATATCAAAATGAATCCGCCACAGGTATACATGTGTTCCCCATCCCGAACCCTCCTCCCTCCTCCCTCCCCATACCATCCCTCTGGGCCGTCCAGTGCACCAGCCCCAAGCATCCAGCATCGTGCATCGAACCTGGACTGGCAACTCGTTTCCTACATGATATTTTACATGTTTCAATGCCATTCTCCCAAATCTTCCCACCCTCTCCCTCTCCCACAGAGTCCATAAGACTGTTCTATACATCAGTGTCTCTTTTGCTGTCTCGTATACAGAGTTATTGTTACCATCTTTCTAAATTCCATATATATGCGTTAGTATACTGTATTTATGTTTTTCCTTCTGGCTTACTTCACTCTGTATAATAGGCTCCAGTTTCATCCACCTCATTAGAACTGATTCAAATGTATTCTTTTTAATGGCTGAGTAATACTCCATTGTGTATATGTACCACAGCTTTCTTATCCATTCATCTGCTGATGGGCATCTAGGTTGCTTCCATGTCCTGGCTATTATAAACAGTGCTGCGATGAACATTGGGGTACACATGTCTCTTTCCCTTCTGGTTTCCTCAGTGTGTATGCCTAGCAGTGGGATTGCTGGATCATAAGGCAGTTCTATTTCCAGTTTTTTAAGGAATCTCCACACTGTTCTCCATAGTGGCTGTACTAGGTTGCATTCCCACCAACAGTGTAAGAGGGTTCCCTTTTCTCCACACCCTCTCCAGCATTTATTATTTGTAGACTTTTGGATCGCAGCCATTCTGACTGGTGTGAAATGGTACCTCATAGTGGTTTTGATTTGCATTTCTCTGATAATGAGTGATGTTGAGCATCTTTTCATGTGTTTGTTAGCCATCTGTATGTCTTCTTTGGAGAAATGTCTATTTAGTTCTTTGGCCCATTTTTTGATTGGGTCGTTTATTTTTCTGGAGTTGAGCTGTAGGAGTTGCTTGTATATTTTTGAGATTAGTTGTTTGTCGGTTGCTTCATTTGCTATTATTTTCTCCCATTCTGAAGGCTGTCTTTTCACCTTGCTAATAGTTTCCTTTGATGTGCAGAAGCTTTTAAGGTTAATTAGGTCCCATTTGTTTATTTTTGCTTTTATTTCCAATATTCTGGGAGGTGGGTCATAGAGGATCCTGCTGTGATGTATGTCGGAGAGTGTTTTGCCTATGTTCTCCTCTAGGAGTTTTATAGTTTCTGGTCTTACGTTTAGATCTTTAATCCATTTTGAGTTTATTTTTGTGTATGGTGTTAGAAAGTGGTCCAGTTTCATTCTTTTTACAAGTGGTTGACCAGATTTCCCAGCACCACTTGTTAAAGAGATTGTCTTTAATCCATTGTATATTCTTGCCTCCTTTGTCAAAGATAAGGTGTCCATATGTGTGGGATTTATCTCTGGGCTTTCTATTTTATTCCATTGATCAATATTTCTGTCTTTGTGCCAGTACCATACTGTCTTGATAACTGTGGCTTTGTAGTAGAGCCTGAAGTCAGGTAGGTTGATTCCTCCAGTTCCATTCTTCTTTCTCAAGATCGCTTTGGCTATTCGAGGTTTTTTGTATTTCCATACAAATTGTGAAATTATTTGTTCTAGCTCTGTGAAGAATACTGTTGGTAGCTTGATAGGGATTGCATTGAATCTATAAATTGCTTTGGGTAGTATACTCATTTTCACTATATTGATTCTTCCAATCCATGAACATGGTATATTTCTCCATCTATTAGTGTCCTCTTTGATTTCTTTCACCAGTGTTTTATAGTTTTCTATATATAGGTCTTTAGTTTCTTTAGGTAGATATATTCCTAAGTATTTTGTTCTTTCCATTGCAATGGTGAATGGAATTGTTTCCTTAATTTCTCTTTCTGTTTTCTCATTATTAGTGTATAGGAATGCAAGGGATTTCTGTGTGTTGATTTTATATCCTGCAACTTTACTATAGTCATTGATTATTTCTAGTAATTTTCTGGTGGAATCTTTAGGGTTTTCTATGTAGAGGATCATGTCATCTGCAAATAGTGAGAGTTTTACTTCTTCTTTTCCAATTTGGATTCCTTTTATTTCTTTTTCTGCTCTGATTGCTGTGGCCAAAACTTCCAAAACTATGTTGAATAGTAATGGTGAAAGTGGGCACCCTTGTCTTGTTCCTGACTTTAGAGGAAATGCTTTCAATTTTTCACCATTGGGGATAATGTTTGCTGTGGGTTTGTCATATATAGCTTTTATTATGTTGAGGTATGTTCCTTCTATTCCTGCTTTCTGGAGAGTTTTTATCATAAATGGATGTTGAATTTTGTCAAAGGCTTTCTCTGCATCTATTGAGATAATCATATGGTTTTTATTTATTCAATTTGTTAATGTGGTGTATTACATTGTTTGATTTGCGGATATTGAAGAATCCTTGCATCCCTGGGATAAAGCCCACTTGATCATGGTGTATGATCTTTTTAATGTGTTGCTGGATTCTGATTGCTAGAATTTTGTTAAGGATTTTTGCATCTATGTTCATCAGTGATATTGGCCTGTAGTTTTCTTTTTTTGTGGCATCTTTGTCAGGTTTTGGTATTAGGGTGATGGTGGCCTCATAGAATGAGTTTGGAAGTTTACCTTCCTCTGCAATTTTCTGGAAGAGTTTGAGCAGGATAGGTGTGAGCTCTTCTCTAAATTTTTGGTAGAATTCAGCTGTGAAGCCGTCTGGACCGGGGCTTTTGTTTGCTGGAAGATTTTTTATTACAGTTTCAATTTCCATGCTTGTGATGGGTCTGTTAAGATTTTCTATTTCTTCCTGGTCCAATTTTGGAAAGTTGTACTTTTCTAAGAATTTGTCCATTTCTTCCACGTTGTCCATTTTATTGGCATATAATTGTTGATAGTAGTCTCTTATGATCCTTTGTATTTCTGTGTTGTCTGTTGTGATCTCTCCATTTTCGTTTCTAATTTTGTTGATTTGATTTTTCTCCCTTTGTTTCTTGATGAGTCTGGCTAATGGTTTGTCAATTTTATTTATCCTTTCAAAGAACCAGCTTTTGGTTTTGTTGATTTTTGCTATGGTCTCTTTTGTTTCTTTTGCATTTATTTCTGCTCTAATTTTTAAGATTTCTTTCCTTCTACTAACCCTGGGGTTCTTCATTTCTTCCTTTTCTAGTTGCTTTAGGTGTAGAGTTAGGTTATTTATTTGACTTTTTCTTGTTTCTTGAGGTGTGCCTGTATTGCTATGAACTTTCCCCTTAGGACTGCTTTTACCGTGTCCCACAGGTTTTGGGTTGTTGTGTTTTCATTTTCATTCGTTTCTATGCAAATTTTGATTTCTTTTTTGATTTCTTCTGTGATTTGTTGGTTATTCAGCAGTGTGTTGTTCAGCCTCCATATGTTGGAATTTTTAATAGTTTTTCTCCTGTAATTGAGATCTAATCTTACTGCATTGTGGTCAGAAAAAATGCTTGGAATGATTTCTATTTTTTTGAATTTACCAAGGCTAGCTTTATGGCCCAGGATGTGATCTATCCTGGAGAAGGTTCCATGTGCGCTTGAGAAAAAGGTGAAATTCATTGTTTTGGGATGAAATGTCCTATAGATATCAATTAGGTCTAACTGGTCTATTGTATCGTTTAAAGTTTGTGTTTCCATTTAGATCAGCAACCTAACTGGAATTTCTTTTTTGTGTAACACTAAAATAGGAGTCCAGCTACTTTTTCTTTTTTTCATACAGATAGCCAACCAATCCAGAAATATTTATCTTAAAGACTGCTCAGAGCAGTCACATTTGTCCTAAATTAAATATCCATAAATGTGTGAGTCTGTTTCTGGGCTCTCAATTCTGTTCCATTGGTTTATTTGCTTGTGCTTGAGACAAAAAGCCACACAGCCTTAATTATATTGATTTTTCTGAGGGAAAAAAAAAAGTTTCCATATTGTTTTCTTCAAGATGGTTTTAGCTATTCTTGGCCCTTTGGTTTCAAAATTTACTTGGAAACACAATATGTAAATTTTCACAAAAGTCCTGTTGAGAATTCTATTGGGATTACACTGAAGAGATCAATTTGGGGATGACGTGTTTACAATCCATGAACACAACATAGTCCTTTTTTCTTTTATTGTAGTTTCTTTAATTTCTCTCAGTAGTCTCTGTACAGAGATGTTGAAAATCTTTTGTTTTATTGCTGGCATATAGAAATACAATTGTTTCTATATATTGACTTTGAATCTAGTGACCTAGATAAATCCATTTACTAATTCTGATCATTGATTTGAAGATTCTTTTGGATTGTATGTGTATATAGTCAGATCATCTGCAAATTAGGACAACTATTTTTTTCTTTCTATTCTTCTTTTATTTCCATTTCTTGCCTTTTTGCACTGGTGAAAATGCCCAAGTTAAAAAGAAGTATGAATTGCAGTCCAACTTAAGAAATTTCTAGTCTCAGAGGAAAATTTTTAACATAACACTCTTAAGCTGGTATTTGCTGATGGTAGCTTTATAGATAACCTGTATAAGTCAGCTTTTACTGCATAACAAAAGAACCACAAAACCCCCAGTGACATATAACAATAGACACGTCTTACAGATGTGTGGTAGTCAGCTGATCTGAGCTGAGCTTCACTGGATTGTTGTGCTGGTCCTGGATGGGGTCACTCACGCATATACACGTCACCTGTGGCTCTGGTCTCACCTGGGTTTGACTGCATACTTTAGCTGGAGTAGCTGTGCTCCACCTGTTTCTCATCTCCTCATGGAGCCAGTGGGCTAGCCTGCTTAGGTCTTTCTCACAGTGAATTGCAGAAGAACAAAAGAGCAAACCCCAATAGGCAGTCTCATTTCAGAACGCTGCTGGCATCACATCTGTTAATATGCCAAATATTTTAATGGCAATATATGGCCAAAGTGAGTCATATGGCTGAGTCCAGAGTCCACAGTAATCTTGCTCATGATGGGAGGCCACCATAAACTTACATGGCAAAGGGTGTGGTACAGGAAGGGTGAGGAAGTCAGGGTATTAACGCAATCTATCTCATGTTTTTATCAGAATAAGACCAATCACTTTCATTTTTAGCTTTTGTCATCAGTGGTGTCACATTTTATCAAATACTTGTTTTTTTAAAAAAATCTATTGAGGTGATCATCCTTTTCTTCTTTGTTATATTACTGTGGTTAATACACTAATTTTGGGTTATTAAACTAACCTTGCTGTGGTTGGCAGATTCTAGGATGACCTGTCATCCCCGCCTCCTGTTATTCACACCCTTGTGTAATACTCTCTCATTGAGTGTGGGTTGGACCTAATGGCTCATTATTAATGAATAGAAAATGATGGGACTTGCCCGGTGGTCCAGTGGTTAAGACTCTGCTCCCACCACAGGGGGCCTGGGCGCAATCCCTGGTCAGGGAACTAGATCTCACATACCTCAACAAAGACCCGGTGCAGCTAGATAAATTAAAAACAAATGTTTATTAAAAAATGATAATGATGTGATAGGAAATCACCCCTGAGACTATGTTACAAAGACTTTAACTTCTTTAACTTCCGTCTCTCTCTGTGTCTGTCTCTCTCAGGCATTGCTCTCAGAAGATCGAGGTGCCATGCTGTGAGCCTGCTATGGAGAGGCCCATTTAGTGAGGAGCTGTCTCTGGCCAACAGCGAGTAAAGACATGAGTCCTGACAATACTCCTATGACCAAGCTTGGAAGTGGGTCCTCCCCTAGTCAAGTCTTGATGATTAAATTAATTTATGAATGCAGATAAAACGTGTAGAAATGCTTTGGCATATAGTAAAAGCTCAACACAATTGAGTAATATTATCTCTGAGCTTGTCTTTCCCATCTGTTAAATGGAAATGCTAAGACCTATTTCATAAATGAAATAATATATTGAAAGCACTTAATGAATAGTCACTACTTTTCTCTTTTCAGTTTAACTGATACTTTTTAACAGTAGGAGTATTGAATTTTAGCCATCTTAGAGTTTCTTAACACAACGGAATACATGTTCAATCAATACTTCAGAATTAATTGACAGACTCAATCTGTCTTCATACATGTGAAATCAAAAAAGTTTCATAGACTTGAACAAACTATTTAACTTCTGTATCTTCATCTATTGAATGATGGCACTAGACTTACTGTCTATGATTTCTTTAAGCTCCATTCATTAATTCATCCATCCATTCATTTACTTGTTCACTAGTTTAATAAATATCGATTGGACTCCAACCATATGCCCGTCTCTGTGTTTAGTGCTGGGAGTCAATCATGAGGAGAGCAGATGTGACTCCTGCTCTCATAAAGTTGACAGTCTAATGAGAGGAAGACATAAATAATCACACCCACACAAATCTAGTCACAAACTGTGAGAGGAGCTGTGAAAGACAGGTTCAGGGAGCCATGGGAGAAATCCAGAGGGGAACTGGGCCTAATTCAGGGTGAGAGGATGTTTATAAGCATCATAAACTACAAAGTCTGAGCTTGGTAGGAGGACATTTGCCCTTTGCCTATCAGAAAGGATAGAATGAGTGATTCTAGCACCAACAGAATCTCGAAACGCACTCTGCTTGCCCCCACCATCCTCACCAGCACGGCTTGGTTTGTGTGCTCAGCCATTTATGGTCAGGCTGGCCAGCGTGTGGGAACCTGACAAGAAGAGAGGGTAGACCATTTGAACAGAATTCATCTCCCAATTTCAATGAATGCCTTGATAAAGAATCCACCTGCAATGCTGGAGACCTGTATGGAACCATGTAGAGAAAATGCCACAAATCTCCCCACAGAACACCTACGATGGGAAGATAATTGCTGGAAATAGCCTCTGTGATGCTGTGAACACCAGATCTGAGGAGGCTGCCAACAGCTTGGCTTCTCTCCCTGCTCAGGGTAGCCAAAAAGCACAGGTGTCTTAAAGAAAGTGCAGAAGAAAGTGTTGAATGATCAGGAGACTCATTAAGCCTGAAGCCTCAGCCCATCTCAAGCCAGAACTCATGGCAGCGGCGTTCTCCATTGCCCGGTAAGACTGAGGCTGCAGAGCCGCCTTCAGGATGGAAGGAGGGTGTTCTCATTTCCGGTTGCTGGGTGGCCTCCCAGTCTTCTGAAGCCTTTGTCTTGAAGAGCTGACAGCCTTTCTGCTCTGTGTCAGAGGTCAGGGCCCAGTATCTGCAGCATGTCGTTAGAAAGCACAGAGCAGACAGATAGTGATGGCATTCCCCACACGCCTCTTCCACAGGCCAGTTAACATCTGGAGGCCTGACTTTCAGGTACTGCCTGTTTCACACCCACTCTGCCTCTCTATTCCTGTAGCCTTTTTCCTGTTACGGGTTATTCCTGTTGCTGGAATTCAAAATTTTCTTCTTGCTTAGGTAAAACCTGGTCTCCCCTCAGAGCGTCCCATGAGTTATGCTTCCTCCACAGCACTCACGCTGGTGTACGCCTTTCTGGAGTCAGAGTCCCTCGAGGTACAAATATTTGCATGTTTCAGGAAAATGCTTCCAGATGAAGCCCCTGCCAACTCCTTGAACCTATCCTGTGTAGTGTCTAAGGAGCCGAGGAGCAAGCTGATTAAAAGGACATAACTTTAAGCGAGGTTTCTGGAGGCATCTTAACCTGGGGTCTGGCTTGGCAGATGCCTTGAGACCCTCTCAAGACCCTCCCCTGTGGCAGGCTCCCTCAAGACCCAGGCTTCAACGTGCTGTGATGAACCACACTGAAATCACAGAGCTCCGACTTTTTCAGCGCTAAACAGACCACTGTGAGAAATGCCATGACTGACGTTAATAGAAAAGCAGCTGGATTCTTGTGGGGGTTGTTCATATAGGAGGGGGTGTGGGACAGTGGGGGCATGGAAATGCAGACAGCTAAATAGCTCTTCAGACAGACAATTTTTCCCTTTGTTTCTGGCTACCAGCTAGAAGTGTGTTTCAGTTTTCTAGTCAGCAAGTTAGGCCAGAGGCACACATGGTGTCTTGACAAGAAAGAGGCAGTATGAAAAGATATTAAAATTCAAAACACTTCAGAGATGGCTTTCTGCTCAAACTGCATGGTTGCAGGGAGAATTCCTAAAACAGAAATGAGGTCAAGTGGTGGTGCTGAGCTCAGCTTTGTCTGTCCCTTGGTATTAATATGATGCCCAGATGAGAAACGCCCAGGGTAAAAGGCTAAAGGTAAAACTTCTAACCTCCTAGCCCAGTAGCTACTAAACATCAGCTTTAGGCTGGCACCAGGCAAGCATTCCAAAAGGAGACATGAGATCATCAGCATCTGTCCACTTTTAAAAAACTGTTTATTTATTGATGGCTGCGCTCGGCCTTCATTGCTATAGACAGGCTTTCTCTAGTTTTGGCGAGTGGTAGCTACCTTCATTAGAGTGTGCACGCTTCTCATTGCAGTGGCTTCTCTTCTTGCAGAGCACGGGCTCAGCAGTTGTGGTGCACAGGCTCAGTCACCCCAAGGCAATGTGGAATCTTCCTGGACCAGGGACCGAGTCCCCAGCATTGGTAGGCAGATTCTTAACCACTGGACCACCAGGGAAGCCCTGTCTACTTTTTAATTAAATTAATCATGTACAAAGATACCTCCTGTGCTTGGGGTTCAAGTTACAAAGGAGATCCTACAACCAGAAATCTGTTCTCCAAAGCTTGCACAACTTGTGGGGCAGACTCTGGAGCCACAATCAAATCTGAGACAGCTAAGGCCAAAGTAAGTCAGCTATAGCCATTCACAAGCCTGAGGGTGAGAAGTAGTAGCCTACATTACAGGTCCTGTTTCTCATGGGCAGATTGTCCCCAAAGACTTAGTTTTCTAAGGCCAAGGTGGCATTAGTGGTAAAGAACCTGCCTGCCAATGCAGGAGACATAAGAGACACGGGTTCAATCCTTGGGTCGCGAAGATCCCCTATAGGGGGGCATGGAAACCCACTCCAGTATTCTTGCCTGGGAAATCCCATAGACAGAGGAGCCTGGCAGACTATGGTCCATGGGGTCACCAAGAGTCTGACACAACTGAAGCGACTTAGCACGCCACTTTTTATTTTATTTTTTGGCCATGCCACTTGACTTGTGGGATCTCGGATTCATGGCAGTGAAAGTCCTTGACCACCAGAGAATTCCCTGTTTCTCACAGTTTTGATGGCTACAAAGTCCAAGATCAAGGTGTCTGCTGATTTAGTTCTGGTGAGGGTCCGCTAAGATTTATTTTTAAGTTGATAGTTGGAAAAGACCTAGGGATACATTTCCCCATAGGAACAATGGTGTCAAGGTAGTAGTGTTCTCTCATCAGTCCACAGCCTTCTGCTTGGCACAGTGTGACTAAAGTCACCTCCGGCTACCTTAAAATCCCAAAGCCTGTGCCTCTGAACCCCTAGGGTGACAATGATGAGCTGGAGGAGGGAGGAACTGGTTATTTAAGACTCTCGGTAGAACTTCCCAGGTAGCGCAGTGGTTAGGACTCAGTGCTTTCACTGCCAGGCCCAGGGTTTGACCCCTGGTAGGCAGAAGTGAGATCCCACATTGTGCATAGTAAAGCCAAAAAATAATAGTAAAAGTAGAAAATATAACTCATGGCAATGTTTGTGAGAAGACTCCGGCAGCCAGGTGGAAGGGTCCGGGGGAACACTGTATATCCCTGACTGAACCCAGGCAGAGGCTGGGATCCAGCCCGCCCTCTACCAGCCAAACTGGGGCACCTGTGGCTGCCAGAGGAGGAGCCTTGTTCTAATTTGTGCTCAAAAGCGATGCCCCAAAGGAACTCTGGAGGCTTCAATAGCAACAGTGCAAGACAGCTTTTCTAGAAGGCATATCAAGAGTGGGAAGAAATCTGGGCAGAAGAGGACATCACTTGGGGGCGGGGGGGAGGGGCAAGAGAGAAACTGCCACCCACATACACAGCTCTGTGTCTGGGTCACTGAATGCTGGGGTGGGTATGGACACGTCCTAACCAGAGCCTGTTCTGGGAGCAACACTTAGGCCTCATCAACTGTCCTCAAATTCCACTGCGAGACTTCCTCGGTGACCTTACAGCACAGGGCTGGTGCTGTGGGTGAGTGAAAATGACACACCTTTGGGGTTTTCTACACAATGGGACACCCAAAGAGGTGAGAAGATGCGCGCCTGCAGCTCCTGCTGGGCTGGACTCCGGAGGCTGTTCTGGAAACAGGGAAGGGTTAGGAGGAATGGCCGCTGTGTGTTGGGGGTCGTGTGAGGAAAAGTGGCTGTGCAGAAGGACCCCATCCCAACTCCAACAGGGGGAAGTGGTCCTTCCGAAAGCCTAGGGCCCTCCCTCTGTTGTAACAGCAAGAAGAGAAACCAGCAAGACTGGTTAAAATGGCAAATTTTATATCTTGATTCATGAAGTGTTTAGGGACCTTATGTTATTTTAACTTAGTTAAATAACCAGAGGTTCATTGTTTCATGTTAGGTAAAGCCTAGATATTTCTGGGAAAAAAGAATATCAAATATGCGTGTGTGTGTTTATTTTTTTTTAACATTCTATTTTTCTACTGGAGTATAGCCAATTGACAATATTGTGATAGTTTCAGGTGGATAGCAAAGGGACTCAGCCATACATATACCTGTATCCATTCTGCCCCAAACTCCCCTCCCCTAGAGGCTGCCACATGATATTGAGCAGAGTTCCCTGTGTAAAATTGCAAATTTTATGTTATACACACTCACACACACACTCACAAACCCCCCAAAACAAGCAAACACACAGAGAGACATATACACAGACATACTTGGGCACAGCCCAGATTGTGAGGGGAAAGGCAAGAGGATCTATCCAAAGACTCTTCCAGCATCAACTCGAGCTGCAATCTGGGAAGCAGGCTTGCAAACGGAGGCCAGGAAGCCCTGTGGAACCAGCATGAGAGGCCCAGTGTCTGGTGTATGGAGATCCAACTCCTAGACCAGCAGCTCCCTCAGTGACTTTGTGAGACTCTCAGGGAACAAGGTTTCCAGCAGATGCAGTTCCAGAAGGGTGTTATTCAGGTTATGTTAACCATTATGTGTGCGTATGTGCTCAGTCGCTCAGTCGTTTCCGACTCTTGAGACCCCATGGACTGTAGCCCAGCAGGCTCCTCTGTCCAAGGGATTCTCCAGGCAAGAATACTGGATGGGTTGCCATTTCCTACTCTAAGAGTTCTTCTTGACCCAGGGATTGAGACTGCATCTCCTGCCTTTCCTGCACTGGCAGGAGGATTCTTTTACCACTGAGCCACCTGGGAAGCAGAATATTAGTTAGCCATCATAGGGAACCCCAAATCCTAGTCCCCCTGCCTATGGATAGGCAGTCATTCAGGGGCCCAGGTTCCTGCCACTCCCGGCTCCAGCATCCCTGGGTTTCCCAAAGTCCTCTCTATTCAGCCAGCGGATGAGGAGTGAGGGCTGGTTGCAAGTAGGGCCAGGCCTGACCGTGGCCAACAGCACCTCCACCACATTTTCTGGGCAGGAACTCAGGTATCTGGGAAAGAAGGGAGCCACGTGCCTGGGAAGAAAACCAGGGCATGGACACGTGAATATGGCTGGTCCCTGTCTCTCTGCACAGAGGAAGTTCTAGTGTGTGGCCTGTGGTCGGGTTGGGAGGTGTTCCTTTCATTTCTTTATACTTGCACCTGTTCAAGTAAGAGAGTTGCTCCTGTTGCTGTGACTGGTAAAGGCAGGACCAAGAACCAGGGTGTGACTCTCAGCTTCAGGTAAAATGTCACCCAGGTTCTCCCCTGGGAACCGCACCCAAGCCTTTGTCTCCAGCCCAGCTCCTGCCACAGGCTTCTCCTCCCTACGCCTCATTTGAAATTGATCTGCCACAACAGTTGCAAACCCCAGCTGCTCTCTTACTCCTTGACTAGTAGCAGGAGGATCAATTATCACTTCCCTCAGTGAACTGCAGCGTCTGCAGATCTGCTCGAGGGTAGGATTCAAGGTCTCAGCCTCCGCCCATAAAGCTGTACTTAATCTGGACCTAATCACTCCAACAACTGCTTTTTATCCTGGTCCCCACCTGGCAACAACACAACAGCACCTCAGACTTTCAAGAGTCTAGGATCCCTAGCCCTTAGGGAGGATGGGGCAGGCATGCATACTAAGGTCCGTGTTACAGATGCAACGTGCACAGAAGGGTTAGAAAAGCAAAGTCCTGTTTGTCAGCAGCAAACTGGCCGCCATCTTTACATTAGGTCTCACTATGGGTTTCCTAGAGAAGGAAATGGCAACCCACGCCAGTACCCTTGCCTGGAAAATTCCATGGACTGAGGAGCCTGGTGGGCTACAGTCCATGGGGTTGCAAAGAGTCGGACATGACTGAGCGACTTCACTTCACTCATGGGCTTCCAGCAGCAATAGCCTGTGGTCTATTGGTCTCTGTCTGGGAGCATTCCTGGTGCTTGCATGTGGAACCCTCAATTCATATTCGATTAGATTTCTCAGTATTGCCATTTTAGGATGTGTTTACTACCATCTCAGTCCCCTCCACTTCCACCTACCCTCTGGGTAGTTTTGGCAATGAACTCATCAATGAGTCATTGGGAATTGGGACTCTGTCTCCTTTCAGGACCCTCCCAGGACTTCTGGCCTGGTTAATATGCTGAAGCTGAAGCTCTAGTACTTTGGCCACCTGATGCAAAGAGCCGACTTTTTAGAAAAGACCCCGATGCTGGGAAAGATTGAGGGCAGAAGGAGAAGGGGGCGACAGAGGATGAGATGGTTGGATGGCATCACTGACTCAATGGGCATGAGTTTGAGCAGATTCTAGGAGGTAGTCAAGGACAGGGAAGCCTGGCGTGCTGCAGTCCATGGGGTTGCAAAGAGTTGGACACAACTGAGCAACAACACAACATACGTACTGAGTGCTCCCTAGGTGCCGGGCACTGCTGGACACTGAATTTTGAGGTCAGTGTCCTTACTTCCAATGAGTTGTGCTTTGGAATGTGTTTTTCAGTTGCTCTGCAACAGTGCCATGCAAATGGATTAAATGATAAAATAAAAAATGTAAAACAAGATAGTTCACATTCCTTGGGGGGAAAAAAACGAGAAATGTCTAGGATGGTGAGCATTCTTAGAGAAGTTTCTCTTCTCTCTTATTCTGGATAGAGTTCCAGCAGTAAGACTTTAGTCCTTTGGGGATTGGTGACTAGTATAAGAAGAGGTTCCTCCAGTGTTCTCCTAACACACATACCATACTGAAGCAAAAACACTTTCTCTGCTTATGAACCGGACTTCTGTTTCTGGTTTGCAGGAGAGTTGTAGTTTACCTTCTTTTATGTATGCAGAATTTAGTTTTGAGGTTGTTAAAAATGTATGAAAGATAATTCCCTGGCAGTCCAGTGGTTAGGACTCTGGGCTTTCACTGCTGAGGGCTCAGGTTCAATCCCTGGTTGGGGAACTAAGATCCCACAAGCCATGTGGCATAGCTCCCCCAGAAAAGAAAAACAATGTATGGAAATATATTGAGAGAGGACCAATCATGTATTTCTAAAACATGATTGTTTCTCTCTTAGAGAGGGCAACTTGTAGAAACATGATGAGGACGAGGAGGCATTTACTATATTTAGGGCCTACAATGTAGGAGACTCTGCTTTGATTCCTGGGTCAGGAAGACCCACTGGAGAAGGGATAGGCTACCCACTCTAGTGTTCTTGGGCTTCCCTGGTGGCTCAGCTGGTAAAGAATCCACCTACCGTACAGGAGACCTGGGTTCGATCCTTGGGTCGGGAAGATCCCCTGGAAAAGGGAATAGCTACCCACTCCATTATTCTAGTATTCTGACCTGGAGAATTCCATGGACTGTGTAGTTCATGGGGTCGCAAAGGGTCAGACAGGACTAAGCGACTTTCACTTTCGCCCAAGAAGAATTAGCCTCCAACCTAATAAAGATACCACAGAAGTTGTTAGAGGGCAAGGGCTCCTCAGTTGTTCATCTATAAAAAATTGTTTTGAACTTACACATGTTCCAGAGTCAAATAGCCAATATTGTCTGTCTGTCAGTTGAAAGTTGAAGCCAATGTTGACAATTGGCAGTGTTTAACACAACAACCCCACCATTTGGGAAGTTGTATATATTGAAAGTCAAAAGGTCTAGCCAGTTGACAGGACTCGATGACTGTGTACATCAAAGGTATAATCGATATTTTTGAGAACACAGTCTGTGCAGGATGAGATAAGCATGAGGGATGCAGCCATGAACAAAACAGACAGAGTCCCTCCTCTCATGAAACTTACATTCTACAACAGAGAGACAAAACTAAACAAAATAAAGTCAGATGATGATATGTGGCATGAAGAAAATAAAACAGGGTAATATGTTATAGTACAATGGTGGGGGCGGGGGATGCTTTATTTAGTTTGAGTGGTTAAGTAAGGCCTCACTGAGAAAGTGACATTTGATCTGAGTCCTAGATCAAGGAGCCAGTTAAGACGTACCTGCGGGGAGATATTCTAAGCAGAAAGAACAGTAGAGGAACTCAGGACTGAGCTTGGGCTATTTAAGCAATGGAGCAGGAGTCAGGGGAGCTAGTTTACAGTTGCTGAGTGAGGCAGTGGCGTGAGCCACGTCAGCATAGGAGGCAGGGGCTAGATCACAGGCCACAGAGGACCTTGTAAATATGGTAAAGAGTGCAAATTTTAGGGACTGCCCTGGTAGTCCAGTGGTTAAGACTGTGCTTCCACTGCAGAGGGCATGAGTGTGGGGCAACTAAGATCCCGTCCAAAAATAAAAGAATGTATATTTTATTCTAAGGGTAGTAGGTGTTTAAACAGGTATGTGATATAGTCTGGGTTATTGTTATAAGACCAGATACTGAAAAACTTTCAGAGGAAAATATACGACAGAACACTCTTTGACATAAGTTGCAGCAAAATCTTTTTGGATCCATCTCCTAGAGAAATAACAATAAAAACAAAAATAAATGGGACCTAAGTAAACTTATTGGAGAAGGCAATGGCACCCCACTCCAGTACTCTTGCCTGGAAATCCCATGGATGTAGGAGCCTGGTAGGCTGCAGTCCATGGGGTCGCGAAGAGTCGGACACGACTGAGCAACTTCACTTTCACTTTTCATTTTCATGCACTGGAGCAGGCAATGGCAACCCACTCCAGTGTTCTTGCCTGGAGAATCCCAGGGATGGGGGAGCCTGGTGGGCTGCCGTCTATGGGGTCACACAGAGTCGGACACAACTGAAGCGACTTAGCAGCAGCAGCAGTGTATAACACAGGGAACTCCACTCAATATTCTGTAATAACCTACCTGGGGAAAGAATCTAAAAAAGAATGGATAGATGTGTAACTGGATCACTTTGCTGTATATCTGAAACTAACATAACATTGTAAATACACTATATTCCAAATTAAAGCAAAGTTTAATTAAGAATAAACCTGGTTTACGTTTTGAAAGATATTCTCAGGCTGCTACGTTCCCCAGCAGGGAACATGGGCGGTATCATAGTGCTGCAAAACAGATGGTGGTGGCTTGGACAGGGTGGCGGCAGGGGGACGTAGAGGAGAGTAGAGGACATTTGCTATGTTCTGGAGACAGAGCCAGCTCAATCTGTTCTTTGGATGTGGGGAGAAAGAGAAGAATTGAGGTAGGTTGCCAGGTTTTTAACTTAAACAACTAGCTGCAGGGAAGAGTCACACAGTTAGAAGGGAAAGATGAGGGAAGAGGTGGGAAGGAAGGAGCCTTATGGGGAAAGGATGGAAAAGCCACAGTTTGGTTTTGAGGTACTTTTCGCTCACTTGCGAAGCAATACGAAGAATGCAAGTTGAACTAAGCACAGCATTACCTAGAATGGGCCTCCTCACCAGCAAGTCTAAGGAGCATTTACGTAAAAGACAAATGCTATCAAGGTTTCCCTGGTGGCTCAGTGGTAAAGAATTGGCCTGTAATGCAGGAGATGCAGGTTCAATCCCTGGGTCAGGAAGATTTCCTGGAGAAGGAATCGGCAACCCACTACAACTGTCTTGCCTGGGAAATCCCTTGGACAGAGGAGCCTGGCAGGCTGCAGTCCACGGGGTTGCAAAAGTGTCAGACACGACTTAGCAACTAAATCACCACTGTAAAATGCTATCAAGATGCAGAAGCAGGAATGGGGGAGGCTCCTTGGGGCATTTTTTGTTACATATGCTCTTGGTGTCACAGAAGCGCGTTGTGTAGTGGTCTTATCTGCATAATAATTCTGTCTTGGTTATCAGGTATCAATAATGAGTTGTTCAGTGGTACTCTTGGACTCAACTGCCTCCAAGGAGCTTATAGAAAAGGAAGGAGCAGTGTTACTTGTCAGGATGGGGAGTCAATTGGCATCCAGTCTCTGGGGCCAGGATGGTCTTGGCACAAGAACAAATGTCCAGTCCAAAATTTCTGTACTTTGGGAAAATTTATTTAAAATTGCTGCCTCTCTCTTTCTTCATCTTTATTTTATTTTTGGAGGTGGGGGAGCCATGCTGCCTGGCTTGCAGAATCGTAGTTCCCTGACCAAGGATTGAACCTACATCCCCTCCACAGTGGAGTCTTAACCACTGGACCACCAGGGAAGTCCCTCTTTCTTTCTTCATCCTTAAAATGAAGACATTAGATGAAACCATTTCTGAGGTTAGAGACAGCTTCCTTATTCAGTGACTCACAAGATAAATGAGCAATAGTGGTGTAAGTAGGCTTTAAGGGACTTGGTGGGAGGTTGTGGTGGCCACGACAATGCACTGCTCAGCTTTCTGGCAGCGGGGCGCTTGCAGGACTGAGAGCCAGAGCTGCTAACATTCTGGATCACAGCCCCTCTTCCCACTGGCTGCTTCTAGTCAATGACTGAGCAAAGATGAGGGACTAACGTGGGCCCACTCCTGCAAGATGCAAACTCCTTTCATGATCACTTTTTTTCCAAGTCTCCATCCCTTACATTTGTTTAAAAACCACTATTGAGGTATGATTGACATATTAAAAAGTTACATAGAGACTTCCCTGGAGGTCCAATGGTTAAGACTTTGCCTTCCAATGCAGGGGGTGTGGGTTCAATCCCTGGCTAGGGATTTAAGATCCCACATGCCTCATGGCCAAAAAACCAAAGCATAAAACAGAAACAAGATTGTTAAAAATTCAATAAAGACTTTAAAAACAATCCACATCAGAAGAAAATTGGAAAAAAAAAGCTGCATATATCGAAGTTATAGAACTTGATGAGTTTGGAGGTAAGTACATACCTGTGACACTACACCACAATCTATGCCCAATAATAACTATCACCTCCATAATTTTCCTTTTTATTATTATTTTGTGATGTAAACACCTAACATAAAATCTAGTCTTTTGGCAAAATTTTAATCCCTTATAGCTCAGTTGGTATAGACTCCACCTACAATGCAGGAGACCCTGGTTCAATTCCTGGCCTGGAAAGATCCACTGGCGAAGGGATAGGCTACCCACTCCAGTATTCTTGGGCTTCCCTGGTGGCTCAGCTGGTAAAAAATCTGCCTGTAATGTGGGAGACCTGGGTTCAATCCCTGGGTTGGGAAGATCCCCTGGAGAAGGGAAAGGCTACCCACTCCAGTATTCTGGCCTGGAGGATTCCGTAGACTGTATAGTCCATGGGGTTGCACAGAGTGGGACACGATTGAGCAACTTTCACTTTCACCTAAGTGTCCATGTGTTAGTCGCTCAGTTGTGTCCAATTCTTTGCAATCCCATGCACTGTAGCCCACCAGGCTCCTCTCTGTACATGGAATTCTCCAGTTTTCAATTCTTCCAGTTTTCAATTATAGTTGTAGTATATCAAAATTCATTTTTCATTCATCCAACAAATATTCACTGAGCCTCCGCCATGTGCCACACACTGAGATCACAGGGACGGGGAAGACAAAGACCCGCTCATGATGGAATGAAAGTCTACTGCTTCCTGTAAGGAGGCAGACGTGAGCACATCTGGGGATCACAAAACCCCACCTCCCTCCCTAATACTCCAGTGGAGACAGCCTCTCGTGTTCAACTGTTTACGTCTCACTTGGTCTCCCCGTCTCAACTGACGGAAACTCCATCCTTCCAGTTGCTCGTTAGTGTCAGCCACACGTTGCAGCTACATCAGTGTGAGTCTGATGTTCCAGAATCAGATTCCATCTCCTCCCTTTTACTGTTGCTTGGCTGAGCCACCATAAACTCCTGCTGAGGTTTCTGTAATAACCTCTCAGTGAGTCTCCTCAATTCTACCCCTGCCCCCACCTATAATTTATTCTGAACCCAGAAACCCCCGTGATCCTTTTAAAAGAAATTAGAACACATCACTCTCTACTCAAAGCCATGTGATGACTCCTCATTTCACTCAGAATAAAAATCGAATCTGTGGAGGGGGCTAGTTGACTACCCACCGTCACCCGCACCTCCTCCCTTACTTGTCCTCACTCATACTGGCTTTCAACATACCAGGCCCACTCCTGCCAAGGGTCTTTGTACCAACATCTGGAATGCTCTTTCCCCAGTTATCTGTAAGGCTCGCTCTTCAAGTTTTTCTAGATGGCTCCTTCTCAGTGAGACCTACTCTGACCACACTAAAACATTGTTTTAAACAACTTTAACAATATTTATTTATTAATTTGGCTGTGATGGGTCTTAATTGTGATGTGAGAGACCTTCGTTGCTGTGTGCAGCTTCTCTAGCTGCTCCATGGCATGTTAATTCTTAATTCCCTGACCAGGGATCAAACCTGTGTCCCCTGCAATGGAAGGCAGATTCTTAACTACTGGACCACCAGAGAATTCCCTAAAACATTTTAAAAAATATTTATTTTTGTTTATTTATTTGGCTGTGCCAGGTCTTAGCTGTGGTGCAAAGGATCTTTCGTCATGACATGCAGGATCTAGTTCCCTGACCGGGGATCAAACCCATGTCTCTTGCACTGGAGCATGAAGCCTTAGCCACTGGATCACCAGGTAAGTTCCCATACTAAAACATTTGAAAACAGCTTACCCCTTGGCACTCCAGATTCCCTTATCTCTTTTTCTACTTTTTCTTTTTCCAAAGCACTTATCAGCATTTATTATACTATATAATTATATGCTTTATTTACTGTTGATGGTGTTTTTTTTTCCCCACCAGAATGTAAGATGCACAAAGGTAGCTATTGTTGTCTATTTTGTTTACATGGTTGGTATTCAGTGAATATTTTCCGAGTGAAGACAATCCTGCCTTGAAGACAGGGAGATGAGATTGCTCCCTGGACCATAAGCGCCTTGAGGATAGGGCCATGTTGGAGTCAGTGTGCTATTCAGAGTGGAGACAATGAATACTTGTTGAATCTCATTAGTTGAATTGAGCCAGAGACAAAACTAGGCATCTCCTTAGGATGGTCCTGAAGGAACTGACCATTTATTGGCCCCTCTTACCACTTACTTGGTCGTGATACCTCCAGGAATCTGCTCATGCCTGTTTCTTTACCTGCCAGAATTTCACTCTTAAGAAAACCTTTACACCAGATCCCTCTGCTTTCTGACAGCACTGCCCCTGAACCTCTGTAGTCACATGTTAAGGGGAACAATGACCCAGAAAACAGGGATAGGGTCAGAAGTCTGAAAAGAGAAGGATATGTTCTGCATTGTTCCTTGGATCAGAGCTCGGACCAGTGGACTTCCCCAGTGGTCCGATGGCTAAGACTCCATGCTTCCACTGCAGGGGCCTGGGTTTGATCCCTGGTCAGGGAACTAGATCCCATGTATCACAACTAAAACCAGGTGCAGCTAAATAAATTAATTAAAAAAATTTTTTTAATTCTTAAAAAAAAAAATTGGGCCAACATGCTAAAACTGAAGGGAGACATATTATGTTTAGCATCAAGAAGCCTAAAGCCCTGATGGTGTAGAAGATGACTTCTTAAATTAGCAAGCATCTCTTTAAGGGAAATGTTTAAGCAGAGACTAGATGGGCTGGGAAGGCTCTCAGGCATATTGATACCCCAGGTCCAGTCTCCCTCAGAGATGTGGTGGTTCTGTGGCGCCGAGAGAGCATCAGATGTTTGTGACCTTAGGTAGTACATTTCTCTTTGTGAAGGACATATTACCAGTGTCTATTTTACTGTAATTCTTCTTTAAATTTATTTTTTGGCCAAGCCACATGGCACATGGGATCTTAACTCCCTGACCAGGGATTGAACCCATAGCCCCTGCATTGGAAGTATAGAGTCTTAACCCTCGGACCACCAGGGAAGTCCCCTCATCATCATCATGTAGCCACTCACTCCTATCCGACTCTTTGCGACCCCATGGACCGTAGCCCACCAGGCTCCTCTATCCATGGGGATTCTCCAGGCAAGAACACTGGAATGGGGTGCCATGACCTCCTCCAGGGGATCTTCCTGACTCAGGGATTGGACCCAGGTCTCCCACATTGCAGGCAGAAGGGCAATGACTGTCTCCATATTTTACTGTAATTCTTGATTAAAAGTGCAAGTTTCCTGGCAGTAACTTACCAGCACCACAGTGTTTGCAAACACTGCCCTATCCACCCTCCCTAACCCAAGGTCAGGGCCATTTAACACCCTGGCCCAGTCTCGCTGCCTCGTGGCAGCTTGTACCCCAGAATCATAGACATACAGCTTGCTTACTTCCTATTTACTGCTCGACCAGTTGTGGTCTACAAAACGAACTTACCTCTTCTCTTCAGTTAACGACTGAACCTGGTGTCATTATTGAGTAGCCCTTTAAAGAGTATAATAATAAACTTGTTGGGAGAAAAAAAGTGAATCTCTTTCACACCTTTAACACTGATCCTGAGACTATAAAGCATTGTGTGATACCTAAAAGAGAACGTGGAAAGATCTGCAAGATAAAGGGAGAAAGAATATGTTCAAATCATAGGACTTAGAGGTAGAATACAAGTTGCTCACTTTGGAAAAAAAGGACAATGAAGCCCAGGCTTCAGCGTTCTTGCTCAGGATCTTCTGAGCCTTAGTTCTCTGTGTTCCCACCACAGTTTATTTCTCTTTCTCCCTCCGCCTTCTACCTAGTTCCCCAGCCTCCAAAATTATATTCTCCCACACCCTTTTAAAGGGCATCCCTGGTGGCTCAGATGGTAAACAATCCACCTGCAATGCGGGAGACCCGGATTCGATCCCTGGGTTGGGAAGATCCCCTGGAGAAGAGAATGGCAACCCACTCCATATTCTAGCCTGGAGAATTCCATGGAGAAGTCCATGAGGTCACAAAGAGTCAGACACAACTGAGCAACTAACACTTTCACATTCTTTTAACAACAATCAAAGCATAAAGAAAAAGTTAACTGTTCAGAGAATCTTATTAGGATGTTTAAATTAGATCCGTTTCAAGGTTCCCCTAAACTTGGGGTGCTGTTTCCCTATTAACCAACACCAGGGATTTTCCGAAGGCCATTGGGAGGCCTTAGTACTTGTGTAAGGCGCACATCTTGTGCACATGTGATAAGGTGCACATGTGAAAATGATAGTGCTCAGTCTCGCCTGCTGAAAAAAACTGAAAACAATGAAAAAATTTTGAAAATATTTTATAGTTGTAACACTAGCTGTGGACCTTTGGCATGTCACCTAGCCCCTGGGGAACTCAAATTTCCTCTTCTGTAAACCACAAGAACTCAAAGAATCATGGCCTAAGCCAGGTTCTCTGTGAAACGCAAACCTTATAGGGTTGTTGGGAGAATTAAATAAAAGAGCAATGTTCAGTTCAGTTCAGCCATCCAGTCATGTCTGACTTTTTGCAACCCCATGGACTACAGCAAGCCAGGCTTCCCTGTCCATCACCAACTCCCGGAGTTTACTCAAGCTCATGTCCATTGAGTCAGTGACGTCATCCAACCATCTCATCCTTTGCCGTCCCCTTCTCCTCCCACCTTCAATCTTTCCCAGCATCAGGGTCTTTTCAAATGAGTCAGTTCTTTGCATCAGGTGGCCAAAGTAGTGGAGTTTCAGTTTCACCATCAGTCCTTCCAATGACTATACAGGACTGATCTCCTTTAGGATGGACTGGTTGGATCTCCTTGCAGTCCAAGGGACTCTCAAGAGTATTCTCCAACACCACAGTTCAAAAGCATCAATTCTTCGGCACTCAGCTTTCTTTATAGTCCAACTCTCACATCCATATATGACTACTGGAAAAATCATAGTTTTGACTAGACAGAACTTTGTTGGCAATATTCAGTTCAGTTCAGTCGCTCAGTTGTGTCTGACTCTTTGCAACCCATGAATCGCAGCACGCCAGGCCTCCCTGTCCATCACCAACTCCCTGAGTTCACCCAAACTCATGTGCATCGAGTCAGTGATGCCATCGAGCCATCTCATCCTCTGTCGTCCCCTTCTCCTCCTGCCCCCAATCCCTCCCAGAATCAGAGTCTTTTCCAATGAGTCAGCTCTTCGTATGAGGTGGCCAAAGTATTGGAGTTTCAGCCTCAGCATCAGTCCTTCCAAGCAACATTAATTAAATCAGTTCCTGCCAAGCACTGGACTAAGTGTTTTCCTATGCACTGTTTCAATCTCTACAACATCCCTAAGAATAAGATATTACTACATTTTTTACATATAATTTTTTGGCAACATTACATGACTTGGTAACCAAGGCCACCCAGCTAGTAGGGGGCTGCGTGATTATCTCCTTGCCCTTGGTCGCTGTGGGTCATGAACATACTATAAAGGGTTATAGAAGTAGAGCTGCTATCTTTGAGGCTATGGAGGTTCCTAACTTTCTCCTCTTGTCTGCTCCTACTGCTTGAATTCCAATAAGGGTGAAACCAAGATCAAATAGTCGTCTAGGGCAAGCTGGGGGGTGGGGAGAGTCATAGAAATAGCAGACTGAGAGATCTGCGGGAGCAGGGCAGTCCTGCGCAGGATACTGTATCCTGCTGTGCAGGCAGTCAGGACTGGAGAGTTCACTGACCTGTTGGACACAAGCTTCTGCTTCTTTGTCTTTCTCTCTCTCTCTCTGGCTTCTTCTTTCTTTGTTTATTTAACAACTTTTTAAGTTTTAAAATTAAAAATAGTTTTAAAAAATTGAAGTATAATTGATTCTTTTTTCTTTTAAAGAAAGAATTTTTTAAAAGGAAAAAAGAGGATGGGAAAGCAAGAGACTTTTATCAGCGAGCTGAGCCTCTAGATAAAATCTGTTTTAGTTTTCTTATTTGTAAAATCACTTAACGTCTGTAAGCCTTGATCTCCCCATCTGTAAAAATGAAAATATCTTGCTGATGGAATTGTAGTAAGCATAAAATGAAGTATGTGACAAGCACACAGACGCTTAACTAATGTTAGCAATAAACATAATAATGATATATCTAAACCTTGGTTCTCTCCATGAGTGCTCTATAAATACCGTCTTGGTATATTTATTGCTTTTTTCATTGGTGGTGGTGGTAGTGATTTAGTCGCTAAGTCGTGTCGACTTGCGATTCCGTGGACTGTAGCCTCACAGGCGCCTATGTCCAAGGCAAACGCGCAAACATATTGTAGTCAGTGTTAGAGCGCCCTCTGGTGGCTCTAATATCACAAGCAAAACCTACTATCCCGACCTTGGCCTCTAAGGGTCGGGACCGGAAGGCTCTGCCTTACTTGCTGTTGACCCGCTCCAGGCACCGAAAGGAGGGGAGCACAGCAGAATCCATGCTGCTGCAGGTGCTCCCATTAGAAAACGGTACCATTAACGTGCAAAAATACTGCATCGTATGCCATACACCTGAAACTGACACAACATTGTAAACCACCAGGGAAGCCAACTATATTTAAGTTAAAAAAAAAAAAAATTACCATCTGCTCATAATGATTAAGAATAATTCCCTTAGTCTGAGTTTGAGCCTTATGACATTAGCTGCTATTCAGCCATTTATAATCTACAAAAATGTCGATTTCCTGTGACTGCACCTAATCATCCGAGAAGGCAATGGCACCCCACTCCAGTACTCTTGCTTGGAAAATCCCATGGATGGAGGAGCCTGGTAGGCTGTAGTCCATGGGGTCGCTAAGAGTCGGACACGACTGAGCGACTTCCCTTTCATTTTTCACTTTCATGCATTGGAGAAGGAAATGGCAACCCACTCCAATGTTCTTGCCTGGAGAATCCCAGGGACAGGGGAGCCTGGTGGGCTTCCGTCTGTGGGGTTGCACAGAGTCGGACATGACTGAAGCGACTTAGCAGCAGCAGCACCTAATCATTACTGCTAGATAGGGAGTGTGCAGATCAAGAAGCAACAGTTAGAACTGGACATGGAATAAGGGACTGGTTCTGAATTGGGTAAGGAGTACATCAAGGCTGTGAATTGCCACTCTGTTTATTTAACTTATATGCAGAATACCTCATGTGAAACGCTGGACGGGGTAACTCACAAGCTGGAATCAAGATTGCCAGCAGAAATATCAACACCCTCATATATGCAGATGAAACCACTTTAATGGCAGAAAGTGAAGAGGAACTAAAGAGCCTCTTTTCTTTTTTTCTTCCAAATATTTATTCAGCTGCACTGGATCTTAGTTGCACCAAGTGGGATCTAGTTTCTGACCAGGGATCAACCCTAGCCCTCTACCTTGGGAGCTCAAAGTTTTAGCTGCTAGACCACCAGAGAAGTCCCTAAAGAGCCTCTTGATGAAGATGAAAGAGGAGAGTGAAAAAACTGGCTTAAAACTCAACATTCAAAAAAAAAAAGATCATGGCATCCAGTCCCATCAGTTCAGTTCACTTCAGTCGCTCAGTCATGTCTGACTCTTTGCAACCCCACGGACTGCAGTATGCCAGGCTTCCCTGTCCATCACCAACTCCCGGGGCTTACTCAAACTTATGTCCATTGAGTCAGTGATGTCATAGAACCATCTCATCCTCTGTCATCCCCTTCTCCTCCTGCCCTCAATCTCTCCCAGCATCAGGGTCTTTTCAAATGAGTCGGTTCTTTGCATCAGGTGGCCAAAGTAGTGGAGTTTCAGCTTCAGCATCAGTCCTTCCAATGAACATTCAGGACTGATTTCCTTTAGGATTAACTGGCTGAATCTCCTTGCAGTCCAAAAGACTCTCAAGAGTCTTCTCCAACACCACAGTTCAAAAGCATCAATTCTTCGGCATTCAGCTTTCTTTAAAGTCCAACTCTCACATCTATACATGACTACTGGAAAAATCATAGCTTTGACTAGACAGACCTTTGTTAGTAAAGTAATGTCTCTGCTTTTTAATATGCTGTCTAGGTTGGTCATAGCTTTTCCTTCAAAGAGCAATTGTCTTTTAATTTCATGGCTGCAGACACCATCTACAGTGATTTGGGAGCCCCCCAAAATAAAGTCTGTCACTGTTTCCATTGTTTCCCCATCTATTTGTCATGAAGTGATGGGACTGGATGCCATGATCTTAGTTTTCTGAATGTTGAGTTTTAAGCCAACTTTTTCACTCTCCTCTTTCACTTTCATCAAGAGGCTCTTTAGTTCTTCTTTGCTTTCTGCCATTAGGGTAGTGTCATCTGCGTATCTGAGGTTATTGATATTTCTTCCAGCAATCTTGATTCCAGCTTGTGCTTCTTCCAGTCCAGATTTCTCATGATGTCCTCTGCATATAAGTTAAATAAGCAGGGTGACAATATACAGCCTTGATATACTCCTTTCCCAATAGTCCCATCACTTCGTGACAAATAGATGAGAAGAAGTGGAAGCAGTTACAGATTTTATTTTCTTGAGCTCCAAAATCGCTGCAGATGGTGAGTGCAGCCATGAAATTAAAAGACTCTTGCTCTTTGGGAAAAAAGCTGTGACAAACCTCAACAGTGTATTAAAAATCAGAGACATCATTTTGCTGAGAAAAGTCCATATAGTCAAAGCTATGGTCTTTCTAGTAGTCATGTATGGATGTGAGAGTTGGACCACAAATAAGACTGAGCGCTGAAGAATTGATGCTTTCAAATTGTGGTGTTGGAGAAGACTCTTGAAAGTACCTTGGACTGCAAGAAGATCAAACCAGTCAATTCTAAAGGAAATCAATCCTGAATATTCAATGGGAAGACATTGTTCACCTGATGGGAAGAGCCGACTCATTGGAAAAGACCTGGATGCTGGGACAGATTGAGGGCGGGAGGAGAAGGGGCGACAGAGGATGACATGACTGGATGGCATCACCGACTCAGTGGATATGAGTTTGAGCAAACTCAGGGAGATAATGAAGGACAGGGAAACCTGGCGTGCTGCAGTCCATGGGGTCACAAAGAGTCAGATACAACTTAGTGACTGAACAACAGATGGGGAGTAATTCAGAACCAGAGTGTATCATTTAAAATGCTGAAAACAAAGGAAATAAGACACAGCAACTTGAAGAATGGTGTTGTGGCCTGTGGAAGCTAGAGCTGAAAGAGGAACAGACAACCTCTCCTCAGCGATTTTAATGATGGGCTGTTTTACTGAAGCCCTAAAAATTTTCTAGCATCGTTCATACTTAAATCCCATCCTTACCTGCATCAGAAGCACAGGTGGTGGTGGGCTGCTGTACCCTACTTTTCTGCTAGTTCACTCAGACCTTCCATTTCTTCCCTTACTTTGGGAAAAGATATACTTTCAGAGCCTCGAGGGGACAAGCGGCTGTGAAGCCTACATCTTCTGTGTAACCCTTCTGAGAATGACCAGCTATCAGGGGTAGGAGATCACAGAATCACTACCTCTCTGAGTCCTGACTTGACTAATTACAATTTTGGAAAACTGGAAGAGGTTCAGCCGTTCAATCATTTCCCCAAGTCACTCACCAAATCTCAAACTTTTATTCAGTCTCCTGCACATTGTATCGTGTTCAAAATTTGTTGGTGGTGTTTTTTAAAGGCTTAGTCCCTTAAGATTTGGTGAGTAAGATAGAAAAATGATTGTGTGGTTGGGTCTATTCCATCCACCATCTTTCAAAGCCCTCAGCGTATCAAAAAGCAGTTGCAAGATAAGAGTGAGTGAGAGAAAAATTGTATTGGTTCTGGGTCAAATTCTATAGCTTCTAGGTAATTTTGCTTGAAATAATTTTCTTAAGGGTCTCCACAGAATTGAAACCATTCTGAAGTTTATCCCTCTAGCAGTGGCCAAACATTATAGCATCAGCTGACACACACTTCCAAAAGGTTAATATCCTGAGAGATTGTCAGAACTGAGAATCCTGTAAAGGACTTTGAAACCATCGTATTGATCGTTTAGCAGGTTTAAAACCCCTGAGAGGGAATTCCCTGGAAGTCCAGTGGTTGTTAAGACTTATGTCTTCCAATGCAGGGAGTACCAGTTCGATCCCCGGTCAGGGAACTAAGATCTCACATGCCTCACAGCCAAAAACAAAACAAAACAAAAACAATATTGCAACAAATTCAATAAGAACTTTTAAAATGGTCCACATAAAAAAACCTTAAAAAAAAAAACAACTCATGAGAAAAGCTAAATATAGTATCAAACCCCAATTCAAATCACAGGAATAGATTGGTTAGGTAGAATTTTAAAACAATGTATTATATTGGATATGCCTTATGAAAAGAAAAAATATTCAAAATTGAATTTAATTCTCATCACCTCCTGTGAAGTATACATTATCCCCTAGATGTATATGCAGGAAATGATATGCTAGGGTGGTATTCCCAGTTGGGGGGCATTCTTACTTTAATATAGAGAAATTTTATACTTAGCCTGTTGGGAAGCCATTTTTCACATCTTCTGCTTTGGCTCTATCCAGCAAACCAATTTGGAACTCCCCAGAACATCAACTTTTAAATCTTAAATTCTACAGTTTAAAAATAAGTGAACTAGGGACTTCCCTAGCGGTCCAGTGGTTAAGACTTTACCTTCCAGTGCTGAGGTGCAGCTTTGATCCCTGGTTGGGGAGCTAAGATCTCACATGCTTTATGGCCAAAAACCCAAAAAATACAAAACAGAAACAATATTGCAACAAATTCAATAAAGACTTTAAAAATGGTCCCCCCCAAAAGAATTTTAATTAAAATCAAATATCAAATTGCTTTATAATTATGTAAAGCTTTTAGAGCCAAGTAGGATTGCTCAGTGTTACTTTTGAAAAATGTATATAAGAAGTGTATGATTTATTCAGCATTGGTAGTTCAGGTACCTTTTAAGAGACTTCCTAAAGAATTTGTTTAAACCTTACACTTGAACTCTACTTTTTTTTTTTTTTCAAGCCGAACAAGTATGTATTTGTTCTCCCTAGAGCCTCTCACAATACCTCTATTATTCTCTCTGCTCACTCCAAAGTCATCCTATTAAATTACAAACTGCCTCCCTAATCCAAGCTTTTCTTTTGGAGATGAAGGCATTTTCTGAAATTAGTTTTAAAGCTGGTACAACTCTGCAGGAACTCCAATCGACTCCCGTTGTAAAAGTCCCATCAGTCCCTAGTTAAAATGAAGCCATCAGTTTGCCAGACAAGCTATTATTCATGCCCTTTACTGACTCCCCATTCATTCCTTATGCCCCTGCCAAGTGTAATTAAACTGAATAGAAATTTAACAGATGTGAGAGCCACACACGCTGAACAAACTCATCACAGCAGCTATGACTGCTCTGATCAAGAGTTAACTTTGTTAGGGGAAAAGTAAGTGGCAAAAATCACCTATCTGTTCTTTTGTGCTCAGCATTGGTCAGGGGGCTGTACAGAATCCGTCTCTTGGCCCCAGACTGAATAATGACTTCAGACACATGTAAAGGAAAGATGTATATCGTTGCCTGATTTCAGTAATCCTATTCAGACATGAAAATGAGCTCCCAGAAATCAACAAGACACTCGAGGATCATTTAATGCCACTGCCCACAACTTTCTGGGGTGGGGAGGAAAGACGATTTTTAAAGAAAAGTCTTGAAAGGTCAGGAGAGAAGATGCTAGAAACAGTCAAGGTAGCAGAGGAGTAGGCTTCACTGCTGGGGGTACCCCCATTCTTCTGGAAATCTCAACAAACCAGGGAAAACAGTGAGGAGGAAGGTCTGCCAGAAACCAGGCTGAGGACCTATCAAAAGTAGATCTTGACCAACTATTTGGAGATCCTGGCTTTAACAGAACCAGTAAAAAAATGATGGATTCCTGAATAGAGTGTTCATGCTGAGGCTGTTTATCAGATATAGAGACAACCAACACACTCGTTCAAAGTTCAAGTCCCATTGTCAGTTGGCAGTGAGTACGCCTGTCAGCCAGACCTCATCCTAAACGTGGACTAACAATGGTACAGATTGACACCTTGCATCTTTCCCAAAATCTGTTGCATAAACTATTAGCACATTCTATCCTATTATTTCTAGGATCACAACCCACAGTTAAACTTCTGATGCAACAGAAGAAAGGAGTCATGGCAAAGGATAAACACGAGTTAGCACTTGTGAAGACACACAGGTAAGCCATGGGGGTAAGGAGCCCATTCTGTTGGCATTCAAGTGATGGCACTCCCTTGAATGGGGATTTCAAATCCCCAGTTTGAAACACTGTAAGCACTGTGTAGCACCTACCTGAGGGTTGTTTTGGCTTGAGTGTCTTACTTCACAAATGGGCATACCGCTTGGTAATTTCCCATTTTGTGGATAATCCAGATGTACCAGGTCTTGGCAGTAAGAATGGCATATGTATTTACCCTCTGAAAGAGAAAGTGCAGGAGGTTCTTGGTTAGAGGTATGTGAATCTCTGTCCATCTGATGGGCACAGGGAAATTGAAGCCTCCAAACCAAAACCCAGTATCTGATGTGGAGTAATGGAGACATGTGTTTGTGTAGGGCCTATTCATAGCGGTATGCTGAGCCACTTATAAAAACCTGGCCTTTGCTGAAATCCAAACATGATACCAGTGAATACATTTTACAAAGACAGATTAGACCACTATCAATGTCATTTTCACAATTTAAAAATTGAGATAAAATTCCCATAATATAAATTCACCACTTATGGCTTAAATAATTAAATATATATATAATAAGACATGACACCGTAAAACTCATAGAAGAGAACAAAAGCAAAACATTCTCTGAAAATAGGCAAAACATAAATTGTAGCAATGTTTTCTTAGTTTAGTCTCCCAAGGCAATAGAAATAAAAGCAGAAATAAACAAATGGAACCTAATCAAACTTACCAGTTTATGCACAGCAAAGGAAACCATCAACAAAATGAAAAGACAATCTACTGACTCAGAAAATATTTGCAAATGATGTCAGTAGACAAGGGCTTAATTTCCAAAATATACAAATAGCTCATAAAATCCAACAACAAAAAACAAACAACCCAACCAAAAACTGGGCAGATCTAAAGAGACATTTCTCCAAAGAAGACATGGAGATGGCCATTGCAAACCAGAACTACAATGAGGTGTCACCTCACACAGGTCAGAATGGCCATCAGTAAAAGTCTAGTCTCCAGATAATAAATGCTGGAGAGGTTGTGGAGAAAAAGGAACACTTTTCTTACTTTCTGATACTGTTGGTGGGAATGTAAATCAGTGCAGGCACTACAGAGAGCAATATGGAAGTTCCTCAAAAAACTAAGAACAGAGTTGCCATATGATCCAGCAATCTCACTCCTGGGCATATGCCCAGATACAGCTCTAATTTGAAAAGATACATGCACCCCTATGTTTATAGCAGCACTATCTACAATAACCAAGAAATGGTTTAGGTTATTTCTAAACGTCCACTGATGGATGAATGGATAAAGAAAATGTGGTATAAAAATACATGGAATATAACTCAGTCATAAAAAAATAATGAAATGATGCCATTTGCAGCAACATGGTTGGATCTAGAGATGATCACACTAAGCCAAGTAAGTGAGAAACAGAAAGACAAATACCATATTGTATCATTTATATCTGGAATCTAAAATACAATACAAATGAACATATGTACAAAAGAGAAACAGACCTACATACATAGAGAACCCACGCGTGGTGGCCAGTGGAGGAGGGGGTGAGGCAGGGAAGGGCCGGGAGTCTGGGGTTAGCAGACACAAGCTGTTATGTATAGCATGGATGAACAAGGTCCTACTGTGTAGCAGAGGGGACTGTATTCAACATCCTGTGACACACTATTGATATAGTGGGAAAGAGTGTGAAAAAGAATATATAACAGAATCACTTTGCAAACACTCTGCTGGGTTTGCTGTAACACAACATTGTAAATGAACTATATGTTGATTAAAATTCACCATTTTAAAGAGTAGAGAGTTCAGGGAATTTCATGGAGTTCCAGGGGTTACACTTGGTGCTTTAAATGCTGAGGGCCCACGTTCAATCCCTGGTCAGGGAATTATGATCCCATAAGCTGCATGGTGTGGCCAAAAAAATAAATACAAATTAAAAAATAAAATTAAATGATTTTTAGTATAACCATAACATTGCACAGTAGTCACTATTATCTAATTCCAGAACATTTCCGTCATCCCAAGAACAAGTCCTCTACCTGTTAGCAGCCACTGCCCATTTCCTTCTTCCTCTAGCCCCTGGAAATCACTAATCTACTTTCTGTTCCTACAGATTTGTCTATTTTGGACATTTTGTTTTGACAGGATCATATAACACGTGGCCTTTTGTGTCTAGCTCCTTTCAAGGTCTATGCATATTGTAGCACATATCAGAAGATACCTTATTGTTGAAAATTTCACGGGCTGGAAGCGCCACATTTTATCTATTCATCCCCTGATGGACATTGGATTGTTTCCATTCCTAGGAGAGGAATTGCTGGGATATATGGTAGTTCTGTATAAGTTTCTGAGGAACTCCTAAACTGTTTTCCAATGTAAATCTCTCTAAAAGGTCTCTTTCAGCCAGATCACAACACATCGATAAGAACTTCTATAACTCTACTCACCAGCTAATAGACTTCTCTAAACAGTAGTCTAGTAATGAAACCCATTCAAGAAGCATCTTACACTATGAAATACTTAAGGGGCCTTATTATGAAGTAACTTTCTCTGTGAAAGTGGTGTCCAGGCAAGAAGAACCTGGAGGAAAACACTGAGTGGGGCTCTACAGGTAGTTCTTCTTCTAGCCAAGGATACAGCAGCCTGCATCATCATTATAAAAAATGTTTTGTGTGCTGATGCCAGGATTAAACCTACTGGAGGGTAACAGGGACCTAGCTTTCTTAATGGCATCCAGAGGTGACCTAGAAGCCACAGTCTCTACAGTCAGAGTCAACTAATCTGCAGGGACTTACTCTGCATGCTTGTCTACATCCTTATAGCCGTGCAACAAATATTCATGCCTACTTCATTCCCCAGGCCTGTTGGGCAGTTCAATACGCAGTCATAGAGGGCCCGTCTTGGCCTTCGGTGTGAGAAACGGATAAGAAATGAACTACGCGACACAGTGTGGCAAATGCAACAAGAGTAAGGCGTGGGGGCTCAGGATAGACGCCTAAGTCAGCCTTTGAGAGCCAGGGAAAGCTCCCAGAGGAGGTGCTACTTGAGGTGATGTGGCCTACAAATTAGGCAGCTGGCACTGGAGGAGGTGAGAGAGAACAACTCAAGCAGAAGCAGCATCATATCTGTGCAAGTCATGCAAGCTGGACAGAGACAGTGCTGCTGGCCCTGGGACTACTTTTAGGAAAGCTGCGAGGTAGGATGAATTCAGGAGCAGGAGATCCTGAAAAACCAAACCAAAGGAAAACAACAGAAATATTTTAAAGGACAAGTGTGATAAAATCAGGTCTATATTGTTAAAAAAAAAATCCTTCTGGTAGGAGTATGGAGACTGGAAGGGGAACTGGCAGGATTAAAGAAAGGAGATGGATTAAAAACCCAGACCATCAATTTATATAATTCCTATGGTGACGTCTTTACACTGTTTTGAACTCACTCTGCTGTCATTAAAAATAAAGAGAGAGAGAGAGGAAATTGAACGTATGTCTCTAATGCATGCAGGGTAAGTAATATATTTATTTATTATTGTATACATAAATTACTGCATTAATACATTACATATACAATAAAATGTATAAAATAGAAAAATTTAAGGATAATACTGAAGAACGTCTGTTATCTTCTCAGTCTCTAGTGGCTCATCTTGCACACTGGCAGGTACTCATGGTATTGCCTAGATGCCTGTCTTGGCCTCCCTCTGGCCACGCTCTCCCCATGGAAATCCCAGGACACGCCCACCTAGAGCCAACATGGCCAGCTTCTGGGTATCACTCGCTGGGTACCCAGGACTCAGAGTTTCTCTGCCCAAATGGTCTCCAGCCTGCTCCCAGGGCCCATGCAGTCTTCTTGCCTGGGTCCTCCTTCAACAGGAGATGCCAGTCAGGAGCAGTAGTGTTGATTGGGGTTGGACAGGGGCCCTTGTGCAAGGCCTTTTGTGCACAGGACAGAACGGAGGGCTGAAGAGGAGGAGGGGTGGGCTGCAGACCGAGGTCGCAGATTTTAGGAGCGTGAGAACTGGCCTGTGAGCTGACTCTGTTTTGGAGACTGCTGTGCTACAGAAATGAACTCACTGTAAGGAAGCTGGCTCTGTCATCACCCAGTGAGAACCAGAGAACATATTCAGCTAGAAAATTGGCACACACATGGTGCTGGTGAGAATGCTGAGAATTTGATACTTTCTAGCAGTGTTGGCAGGAGTCTGAACTGAAACCACCTTTTTGGGGAGGCAATTTGTGAACATATATATCAAAAATCTTCAGACTGGACTAACACTTTCACCCAATAACACTGCTTCTAAGAACTTACCCTAAGGAAATAATCATGATGTGAGGAAAGACTTATGATGCAGGATCTTCACTGTAATGGTAGAAATGCGGAAGCAATGGGAAGTCAGTTACTACATTACATCCATGTGATGGAATACTGTGACATGATCAACAAGTGATGTTGGAGAATAACATTCATTGGCATGAGAAACTGTTAAATGATACGGTCAAATGACTAAGGAGAATCTGTTATGATTCAGTGTTTAAAATATATATGCATAGAAAAAAGGTAAGGCTATATGTCAATTACCAATTATAGGGGTTTATTTTTTATTTGTGCTTTTTTACATTTTATACAGAGTTCATCTAATTCTTTTTGTAATCAGAAACAAATTACTTATAATATTCATAATGGTGAGAGTTTCATAACGGTAAGAAATGGCATTGTTCTGAACTAAAAGGGATGAAGATGGAAAGTCAGATTTTAGAGATGCCTAAAGGTTAGTCTCATGGTATAAACTGTGTTCTCCCCAAATTCCTTTGTTGAAGACCTAACCTTATATCTCAGAATATGATTATATTTGGAGATAATGCCTTTAAAGAAGTAATTAAGATAAAATGAGGTTAAATGGGTGGACTCTGATGCAATATGACTGGTGTTCTTATAAGAAAAGTATATGAAGGCTTCCCTGGTGGTTCAGCGGTGAAGAATCTGCCTGCCAATGCCGGAGACCTGGGTTTGATCCCTGACCTGGGAAGATCCCACATGTCGAGTAGCAACTAAACCCGTGCACCAGAACGACTGAGTCTGTGCTCCAGAGCCCGGGAACCGCAATTATTGAGCCCACACGTGCAGCTACTGAAGCCTGCGGACTCTAGAGCCTATGCTCCACAAGAGAAGCCACCGTAATGACAAGCCCAAGCCCTGCCACCAACAGTAGCCCCTGCTCGCTGAAAAAAGCCCATTCAGCAACAAAGACCCAGCACAGCCAAAGATAAATATACAATTAAAAAAAAAAAAAGTGTATTAGGACACAGGCCACACAGAGCCCAAGGAGCAACCACGTGAGGACAGAGAGAAGGCGTCCACCTGCTAGCCAAAAGTAGAGGCCTCCGAGAAACCAGACCTGCCAACACCTTGATCTCAGACTTTCAGCCTCCAGAACCGTAAGACAATCAAGTCCTGGTGTTTAAGCCACCCAGTCTCTGGTGTTTCGTTACGGCAGCCCTAGCGAACAATGCAGCTAGTCCTGTCAGGGTGTTGATTCAGAGAAAGAGGACTGACTCTAAGATGAGTCCTTCAGGTCATGTCTGCCACAGGGTAAGGATGCTGGTAGAAAAGATGAATGGCTGAGCTCTAGGCAGTTTGAGATCCAGGTGCCAGTGGATTATGAAGGAGGATGTCCAGCTGGTAGCTGGGTGAGTGAGTCTGCAGTTCAGGAGGGAGCGCTGAGACGGGGTCAGAGATGGGGAGTCACTTATCTTATTCAGATGTATGGCAAGGTCTGGGTTATGGCTGAGAGCCATCTGAGAGGGAGAGTAGCCTACTGGAAAGAGTGTAGTTTGTTGGTTAGACCGTTTGGATTTGAACTCTGCCTCTGCCTCTTACTTACTGTAAAGCTCTAAACAAATTATTAGCCTACTCTGAAGCTCAAGTGACCCTCTGCGAGCAGAGGGCATCTTGGAGCCTCACCATGCTCCCATGAGCCTTCAAATGATGTAGCATGTTAAGTCCAAGAATCCTCTTGAATAGGAGCTCACACAAAGTGGCAGCTATCCCTACCATAGTAAGAACTAGGATGAGGAAAGCTCACTGATGCTGAAGGGGGTGCTGTGAGGAAGACTGAGAAGTAAAATCCTAAGAGGCAAGAGGAGAAAGATGCAAGGGTGTGGAAAAGGAAGTCAAGACAGCAGAAAGTTTCAGGAAAACAGCTGGTCAGGCCTGGCACATGTCACAGAGAAGCCAACAAGACAAGTTTGGAGCATAGAGCAGAGATGCACTCCAATCCCTTATTCCATGGTTTTCCTTCCCAAGGTGTGCACCATCTTATTTTTTTAAAGAGCTCCATAGGTCTCCTTTCTTATCTGGGAACTGGACTGATACTGCTATTATTTATATGTGTTGATGTTCTAATAAACCCAATATAGGCCAATTGAATTAGAGAGATGTGTGATAGTCAAATATTCTACAAGCTATTCAAGGTTTACTAAGGATATTAGGAAACATACTCTCTTTTGATGTATTTTTGTCCCTCATTCATAATTAATTTCAATCTCTTTCACTGTAATGTCAAGCCTACAGCAGGCCCACTATTTCCTTTTATGAAAAGCATACTTCAAAAAAGAGAAAGCAAAACCCAATTTGGGAAAGTTTTATCTACTTCTTGTAAACAAAGTTTTAATGGGATGGGGATACTTTTATGAGGAAGCACTGTTTTACAAGACTAAAAGGAACTTTGGAAGGCTATCTACCAAATTTCATCTATACTAAAGGCACTTTTTAAAACCATGTAAACATCTCTGAAGTGAACTGTCTTACAATGAATGATGTATCATCTAATTGACAACATTTTCCTTTCCTTTTTTAAAGGTGTGTTTTTTTTTTTAAATCAGTTTAAATTTGTTTACTTACTGACTGCTCCACTTGGCATGTGGGATTTAGTTCCCTGACCAGGGATTGAGCCCATGACCCCTGCAGTGGAAGCACGGAGTCTTAACCACTGGACCACCAGGGAAGTCCAGCATTTTCCTTTCTTTGTGGTTCATAAAGCATCACAATCGATAGTGTCTTAGATATAATCAAACACAACAATGATTTGCCTGAGGACCAGGCAAGCAATTCTAGAAACACAACCACTTATTGGTTTTGTAAGAACCTCTACACAATAGTAATGATACGGTCGTGTGGCAGACACACAGCCCTGGCAACATTTTCCATTGCTTAGCATTAAGACCAGCATCTTGCTACTCAGGCCAAGAAACAAGACAGCTGATGGCTTAAAACCAGGTAGAATTCCTCTCTGGGTCCATGCCAGCCCCTGTCACCTTCTCACTCCAAATACACGCAGGAACACACAGCAGCGCCGCCTCCTGCTCCCCCACAGCCTTGCAGAGGCCTTTATAGCCTCAGGACGGGCACTCTATCCATCACTGGCAAGAGAAAAGTGGGAGGTACCCCTCTTTTACTTATTCTCTGTTAAACCCTCATTTCGATTTTGTTGCCAATGAAGATCTACCGACAGCTGAAGCTATTAGAAACTCTCCTGATCATACCGGTGCCCCTATCACCAGATAGCTTCCATCACCCCGTCTACACCGTGAGCCCAAAGGCAATTTCTGTTGCTCCTCAAGAAAGATTTGGGAGCCGAGGACTAACCCCTAGAGGTCCTTGAATCCTTTTAGGAAGAATCTAGCCAGCAAAACACATGTCTTTGATATTTATAACTGGTCAAAATAATGCTGGAGTTACTGTTCCATCTGTTATGGAAAATTAAACCTCTGAGCTGTCCTGTAATAGAAAGAAGCTGCAGGGCTTTGCTGTCACCACCCTTTGTTTAACTCATGCAACATTTGAAAGCACATTGGTCTACAAGAAAATAAAGCTTACTTGTGAGCTGGCTTATAAAAGAACTCAGATGACAAGAAACCCAAACAGCAGTCCCCGTTGAAGCTTTTATCCCCAGCCCTGAAGGCCAGCTGGGTCCTTCTGTAACATCAAAGGCACGAACAACTGAACCAATGTCAAGACAGTCCTCCCAGTGGCCCGGGTGCCGTCAGATAGTCAGAAGCCAGGGGAACCTACCGGGTATGTGGGTTTTCTTCACCCGAAAGTTGATTTTGCCTGAGAGCTTATAAATCGCAGTTCCCATCTCCAAGCCCTGGCTCCGTGTGCAGCAGAGAGACAGCTGAGGGTGACAGGCTGAGTGGGCCAGCTCCCGCTGACCTATGTGACTCAGAGCCCACCAGGCGGCCAGGCCTCCTTCCACTCCCTGGCTTCGTGTATTTTTCCAACTGGCCACCAGCGTGCTCAGCAGCCCTGTTCGTCAGGGCTGTCAAACTCTCACAGCCAGGTCTATAAATCAGGCCAGGAGAGGGCAAGGGTTTCCTAGTCCACAGTCTTATCTGGAGATGCCTGTATTGTCGTTAGGAAGGCCTCTGGACACAGAGGTGATGATCGAGGTGAGCTGTGTGGCTTTTGGCAATTTATTTAACCTCTCTGTGCCTCCATTATGTCTTCTGTAAGATAGTCCCCACTGCACTGACTTTTGATAAGGACTTAAAGGACTTCCAGGGTGGTCCAGCAGTTAAGATTCCCCCCCTTCAAATATAAGGGGCATGGGTTCAATCCCTGGTTGGGGAACTAAGATCCCACATGCAGAGTGGTGTAGCAAAACAAGAAAAAACTGCTTAGAATGATGTCCAGCATCATAGTAAGCCTCTCCAGACAGGTTACCCACTGATACTATAATTGTTGTTGAAGGAAGCCCTGTGCTTTTCCTATTAAGAAAATATGCATTTATGAGCACGGCTGTTAATTGGGTAACAGGTTTTAACGACTTCCAAGGATACTAGGAAAGTATCATACACTAAGTCAGGTCACAAGTCCCACTGTTTGGGGAAAAGGAACCTCTTACAACAGCAGTCAAGAATTAGGAGAAGTGAGCCTGCCTTCTTCAAGCAGGTCCGTCAGTGGGACTGTTTTATCTTTGCACTGAAAACCCGAAGTTCCTGAGAGCATGAACTGCTGTTGAGTGTCGCTCTTGCCTCCTGTGAGAACTGGAAGCTTCTCTCCCGCGTGGCTGTGCTCTTCTGTCCCTGATCACCCCGTTGTCAACTTTGAAGCATTTTTATCCCTTGGTTAAACTTTCGGGTTAGTCCTGTGAGGATGGTGGTAGCCTTGCTTCACTTTTCTGGTGCCTGGAGGCAGAGAGGGGAGTTGATTTCACCAAAGGCAGATCTCATAGAAGGAAGAGGTCAGGATTTGGTACAAACCCTCAGCAGCCCCAAAATAGCCTTTCTTATTCCTCAGCTGGCTCTGTCATTTACCGTGTGTGATCTGGGTTCTCAATTTTCGCATCTGTAAAACGAAGGGGTGCTTCTAGATGACCTGTGAGGTCTCCGTAGTTCTGATTTCCTCTGAGTTGGAGTTTGCACAAATAGGGAGTGAGGGGTGCTGTGGAATCCTCATAAAGGTAAAGGCCAATATGGTTCATCTTTCTGAAGCATCAACATTACTTTTTTTTTTTTTCAACATTACTTTTTACATTAAAATAAAACTGGGAGTGTGATGGAATGCAGTTCAAAATTTCCAAGTATTTTTCAAGGAAAAAGTGAGATTTTAAATATGTTCACTTTTTCAATGGAAAAAGTAGTGATGATGGTTGAACATTGTGAATTAATGCCACCCAACTGTATATGTAAAAATGGTTAAAATAGCAATATTTCTGTTATATATATATATTTACCACAGTAAAATAAAACAGTATTTGAGTAGAAAGTCCAGAAATAAACCCACACGTACTTGGTCAACTGATTTTCAACGAAGAACAAAATTCAGTGGAGAAAGGATAATCTTTTTAACAAATGGTGCTGGGGCAGTTGGACATCATATGTTTTTTGCATATTTTAAAATAAACTTCATACCTCTCATGATGTATAAGAATTTATTCAAAATGTATCACAGATCTAAATGTGAGGCCTAAAGGCATACAATTTCTAGAAGAACACATAGGAGGAAATCTTTATGACTTTGGGTTAAGCAATGATTTCTTAGATAAGACACCAAAAGTATAATTAATAAAAGAAAAATTGCAAATCAGATTTTATCAAAATTAAGAGCCTCTTCTCTTCAAAAGACACTGTCAAGAGAATGAAAAGACGGAGTCAATATTTGCAAATCTGATGCAGAAAAATACAATGAATCTCAAAACTTAACATTCAGAAAGTAAACAGTCAATACAAAAAATGGACCAGGACTTCCTTGGTGGTCCAGTGATTAAGAATCCGCCTGCCAGTGCAGGGGACATGGGTTCGATCCCTGATCCGGGAGGATTCCACATATCAAAAGGCAACTAAGCCTGTGTGCCACAACTCCTGGGCCCGTGCTCTGAGCCCGTGAGCTGCCACAAGAGAAGCCCACATGCCCACAGCTAGAGCTCAGCCCCCACTCACCAGAGCTAGAGAAAGCCCATGCACAGCAATGACAATCCAGCACAGTCAAGAGTAAACAAACAATAAAAAATATATTTTAAAAAATGGGCCAAAGATTTGAACAGACTTTGAACAGACAAAAAAACAGAAGATTTGAACAGACAAAAAAACAGAAGACACACAGGCAAATAAGTACATGAAAAGAGGCTAGATATTATTAGTCATTAGAGAAATGTGAGTTAAAAGCACAATGCGATGCTGCCAGACACCTGCTAGAATGGCTAAAACAGAAAAGTGACCATAGCACGTCCTGGGGAGGACCTACTGGAACCCTGTCTCACATGCTGCTGATGCAGATGTGAAGTGGTAGGACCACTTTGGAAGAATATTTGGACAGTGTCTTAAAAAATTAAATGTATAGCTACCATATGACTCAGCCATACCACTGCTATGTATTTACCCAAGAGGAAGGGAAGGATTTGTCCATACAAAGACTTGTCCACAAATATCACAGCAGCATTATTTTTTAATAGTCCTAAACTGGGAAAGAAGGCAGTGGCACCCCACTCCAGTACTCTTGCCTGGAAAATCCCATGGATGGAGGAGCCTGGAAGGCTGCAGTCCATTGGGTCGCTGAGGGTCAGACACGACTGAGCGACTTCACTTCCACTTTTCACTTTCATGCACTGGAGAAGGAAATGGCAACCTGCTCCAGTGTTCTTGCCTGGAGAAACCCAGGGATGAGGAGCCTGGTGGGCTGCCATCTATGGGGTCGCAAAGAGTCGGACACAACTGAAGCGACTTAGCAGCAAACTGGGAAAGAACTCAAATGTCCATGAGCAGATTAATAAACAAATTATGGCATATTTAAACACTATTCAGTGATTTTTTAAAAGGAACTATTTTGATATACACAACAATATAAATGAATTTCAAAATAATTATACTGAGTGAAAGAAGCCAGACCAAAAAAAAAAAAAAGAGTACATGTTGTGAGAATCCATTTACAGAATATTCCAGAAAGTGCAAACTAATGTACAGCAACAGAAAGTGGATGAGGGGTTATGTGGTGGGGGCAGGAGGGGTTAAAGGGAAGGATGATAAAGGCGCATGAGGGGGTTGTGGGGAGTGATGGATGTGTTCATTATCTTGATTGTGGTGACTCCGAAGTTATGGGATTAAGCTCTTTAGATGGGAGTGGCTTGGCAGAAAAGGGTATAGGGTCCCAGGTAGCAGGGCATGTGCATAGTACTTGAATGGAAATGTCTCACCCAGCTTGATTGCCATAAGATACGAAAATTGAGTCCCTTGAGATTTATCTCTTCTCTTGTCATAGCAATAATTCGAATGAATAATCTGTTGGTTAGGCTTCCCTGTATTTTTGCAGACAAATGATACTGCCTATAAGTGCAAGGATACATTAGATTCAGGTGTGGCTGGATCCATGGTCTCAAACGAGATCTTTGGCCCTTGCTCTACCTCCATCTCCTCATTCTCCAGTCTGTGATGGCTCCATCTTCAAGAACGTCTTCTCTCAGGGCGGCAAGATGACTGTCAGCAGCTCCTGGCATGCATCTAGCAGACAGAGTGCTTCTGGATTTCCTAAGTTCCATCGAAAGATCCAGGACTGACTCTGGTTGGATGGACTTACATGTCTATGTCTGGGTGTTAAAAAATGCTGTCTGGCCAGGCTTGGGTCATGTGTTCACCCTTGGATCAACTCCAAGTAGGAGATGAATGGTTTCCCAATGAAAACCAGAGACCCACTGCACCTTCAACATGAACCCCTGCAAAGAACTACCAATTAGCTTAACATGGTGCTTAATTGCACTCCCTGAAAGCTTGACTGTGGGGGAGTAGCTGCATTCTGTATTAAAGATACATAGAATTATGAACTCACTTGATCAGGAAAGACACTAAAGTTCTGACCACCAGGTGTAGCAGGTTTTCTATACCTTATTCCTTTCAAGCTCTGACTTCAAGGCTAATTGTATTTCTTTGCATATGATCATTCAGTCTAGGAAAACACACAAGAGACTTCCCTGGTGATCCAGTGATTAAGAATCCATCTTCCAGTGTTGGAGACATGGGTTTGATCCCTGGTCGGGAAGTAAGATCCCACATGCCATGGGGCAACTAAGCCCAACTAGAGAAGCCTATATGCGCAACAAAGACCCAGCACAGCCAAAAAAAAAAAGCAAACAAGAAAAGCACCCCACCCCCACCGTATTAAGCATTTTCCCTAGATGGTACTTAAAATTTCCAACAATCCTATGAGAATATTACAGACTGAGGTCCAGAAAGGTCAAGTAACTTAGGTGAGGTCAAGCTTGTGAGGGGGAGGAGAGCCTGCCCTGGCTGCCCCTCTGCAGGCACAGGCCTGTCTGCCCCATTACCAGGAGCCCTAGCTGCACAGGTCAGTCCCAGAAGCTTGGCTTCTCAGCCTCATCTGTCTTGTGTGTTGTTCTCCAACACCCGCTTAGAGGCTATTAGGGATAAAATTAGATGAACCTGCACTTTCAATGTCTTCTCAAGGCTAAAGAGAGCTTTCCTTTGTAGCCAATTTAATGTATAAGGGTATTTTCTGTTTACTGACATCAGACTCAGGAAGGAAAGTTCTATTTTCGGTACATTTCAATGTATCTTTTAGAACACTGTATAAGCACCAGGTTGATGTGAAGGAAGGAGCATTGCCCTAGTTAGAAGGAGACCTGGATTCCTCTAGTTCTGCCTTTGCCCACCACTCCCTGTATGACTTTTGAAAACCCACTTAACCTGAGTCTGTTTCATGAACTGAAGTTGGATTTGATCAGGGTTTCCCACTGGTGGTAGGTAGACTTACCATGGTGGTATCTGAAATGAACAGTTTACATTTTCCTGAATCACATACACATTTTAATGTGTAAAAATATAATAGTACACCAAGCCAATTATTTTCCAGGTATTTCTTCTTAGGATGATGCTAAGTAAAATGGGTATATTATTTAGTAATATATATATGTATTAAGTGATTCTAGTAGAGGCTTATGCAAATATGGCAAAAAATTGCAACAATGGCCTATGAATGATGGAAGTTTAGGAATTCCAGGATTGGGAAATGGAGCTACAATTTACTGAGCCAGGAACCTGGCACTTTGTAAGCATTAATTCTTAATATCCTAAGCAATAAGTACTGTTATTATCATCCTTATATTATCAAAGAAGATGCTGTGGCAGAGAGGGGAAGTTGCTTTCTTACCAGTATGTGGCCAAGCCAGGCTCTGACCTCACCCAAGTTCTTGGTCCTTGTGCTCTGATGGCGACTGTGGACGGCAGTGCAGCGTGGAAGCTTTACTGAGACCCGAAGGTAGGGGTGTGTAGTTCAGTAGGCCGGGGATGAAGACAGCATGAGCACCACCTGGGGAGCTTGTTAAAGCTGCAGCGTCACAGCCCCTCCCCCAGGAGTACGGGTCCTTAGGCTGGAGGTTTGGGAGGCAAAGTTTTAACAATCACCCCAGGACGTTCTGAAGTAAGAGGACCTGTGGTCTCACACTGAGAAGTGGCTGTGGTCCTCAGAATAATTAGAATAATGAGTAGCTGTGGGGGGATGAGGTCACTACTGACCTCCCTCCCTCCCTTGTTCACCCGGCTTGTCATATTTGTGGCTGTTTGCAGCCTGTGGGGCAGAAGTAATGAGCTGACATCATGTCTCTTTCAACTGTTCCTTTTACACATCACAGTGGCTGCAAGGAATCAGTTGATCTGTATTCTCAAGTCGGTTCTGACAGCAGATCTCTATGTTCCTGATCACCCTACCAGAAGAAAAGAAACTCCAGAACGGATAACAGTAGAAAAGTAAGCTTTGAAAAACTTCAGGGCAGAATCAAATAAATTCTAGGTCTGCAGAATCTCACCCGCACTCACTGATGCCACCTACCAGCCTGTTTCCCCATTCCACAGCCGAAGCTCATTATGATCGCAAGCAGGCGGAGTATATGGGCTTTAAAAGGCTGAAAATAGTGGAAGAATGTGTATGTCTCTTCCAAAGAGACAATGAGGACAAGAGATGCCTGTGCCCCAGGACAGCTTTGCTAGTCAGGTCTGCCAAAAAGTGAGAGAGAAAAAAAGGAGGAAAAAGAGGAGAGGATGCTTTCAGAGCTTCTGAAAAGGAGGACATGAACTTTTGGTTAGTCCCTCTCAGATGAACAGTTTAGAAGAGGTAAGAAATGTACACAAACGACAATCAAAGTACAAGATGGTAACAAGCGCCATAAGAGAAGTACAAGTATCTTGAAACAGGTATAAAGTTTGATGAGCAGATGAACAAAAAGGTTTTTGAAACTCTAAGACCTGATGCCCAACAACTGGATCAACAGGATGAAGTCGGAACCTGAGCTCTTCAGGTTGCCAGAATCCCCCCATTTCCCATTTTTCTTATACCCGATACTTTCCCTTTTGGTTAATGAAAGTGTTTGTCATTCAGTTGTGTCCTACTCTTTGCAACCCCATGTACTGTGGGTAGCCCGCCAGGCTCCTCTATCCATGAAATTCTCCAGGCAAGAATATTGGAGTGGGTAACTATTGCCTTCTCTAGGGGATCTTCCCAACCCAGGGATTGAACCCAGGTCTCCCACATTGCAGGCAGATTCTTTACCAGCTGAGCCACAAGGGAAGTCTTTCCTTTTGGTTAAGTCACATCTGGAATTTTACAGGTATCTGAGTCTGTGTATCAGCACGACGTGGATGCTGATGTAGTTATTGCAGAGGATGCAATGTAGGAAGTATGTGGAGATGGGACTGGCTATGTAGGCTGGATCGAGCTGGGCCTTGAATGGCATACAAAGGAGTCAGTACCTTAAAAGTCAGCGGATCTCAAATAGAGCATTGGCGCCCTCTTTAGACCCTGCACCTTGACACCATGGAGCATCATGAGAGGTGTTCTGGGCATAAGTGGTGCAGGAGAATCAGAAAAAAAACCAAAACAAAACTGTAAGCAGCAGGAAGCTACAATGCAGTGTGTGACTCGGGAGGGACAGTGACGGGAGCATACATGTGCTTTAGAAACCTCACTCTGGGGGAAGCTGGGAGCATGATGGGAGGAAGGAAGGGAAGAAGGAAGAATGACTGAAGCCAGAACAGCTAGCAAGTGACAACAGCAATCCAATGGGACTCTGGACCTCCCTTCCACCACCAGCTTTCCAGCCCCTCCCTGGTCAACTGACCCACTCAGAACTGGGTTGTGGGCAGATCAGCCCGAGGTGAAGGCCACTTTGTTAAAAACATTTGTGCTTGTTGCAGCTTGCTTTTTCCATCCCCAAATTCAGTCTTTGGTCTTAGGCTATAAGTGACTCTGGATCATACACAAATTTGGGAGCTGATCTTTAGAGAGAGCACTTGCTGAAGCCTGGCAGACCTGGGGGGCAAAGAGGGGTTTCTGGACCTACAGGGACATTTTTATCTACACAGTAGCGTCCAAACAAGGAAGCCCATGTGGTTTTAAGCAAATGAACAGAGAAGTGATCTCAGAGAAAAAAACGTGGGCATCTTTCTTTCCCCTGCAATCAATCAATGGTCAGCTCCCATCCCTTCACACCACGTCCCTGTGCCTGACACCTTGGGTTTGGAAAACGTAGCTGCTCTAGAAGTAACACTATTCTGGATTCCCAGAGGGGGTTCAGCAACTCAAAGCAGTGAGAGGGGATAGAATTGAGGAAATCCTTGCTCTTCTTTCTTCCCCAGGGAACCAGATTCTCAGGATTAGTCCTGTAAATGTTTTGTTTTGTTGCATTTTAAACCCCTCCTGGGACAGAGAAACTGTGGAATCCCCAGCTTCATTAGCTGAAACCAAGTAGGTGGATGGCTATAGAAATCACAGCCAAATCGTTTGGGGGGTGGGAGAGGGGGAGACTTCTGGTCCCTTAATTTCTTGGGTTGGCACTCCTGGTCATTATCATGAATGAGTTCTCAATTCTCTTGACAAATCATCCAAATCATTTGATAGTGACCAGTCCTAAAATCGCCGTTGACAAGACTTGATTAGATGCTGTGTGTATGTATGCATGTTTGTGTTCTTTTGTGTGCCTGCTGGGTCAGGTGAGAGGGTGGGATGAAGAATTAAAACATCTTAACCACACATTTCATCAACAGCACTGAGCATGTCCTACCATGGGTCTATCACCATGCTGGTGTTTTGGTGACTAAAAGAAGCTAAAGGCGGGTCCTTGCCAATTTCTCCCTATGTCCTCCAGCAGGAGCTGAGATGAAAATAATAGATTTGACATCTGGGAAACAGAAGCTTTGTTGCAATTTCTATTATTACTTTATATGCTCTCAAAAAAAGAAAGTTTTGAGCCTAGAGAAGATTCATCCTGTAACATAGGCTTTTTGGTATTTTCAAAGGTGTTCTACTTTGAACTTTCCGGATCTGTCTAGAAAACCATGTCACAGGAAACACTGCATTTCCAAAAGTACTTGCTTTCATGCCTCCTGGTGTTCCAAAAAGGTCTGCTGTTTCTAAAGCACTTATAAGTACGAAATTAAAAATTTGAAGCTTCGTAAGTTGAACTTCTCGTAGTTTCACAGACTCCCCCTCTCTTCTAGAGATGAGATCAATGCAGCAAGTAGAAGGGCTATGTTCTCATGATTTGGGGGAACAGATCCAGGAGGGCTCTGAAGTGCGGTGAAGAGCTCAAACTCAGGCAAAGATGAAACCAAAATTCACTTCCCCGGACTATGTCACTTTTCAGCTCCGTGTCTTGGGCAAATTATTACGCTTCTTTAAGAAATCCCAGTTGTTTAATTTTGCATTTGTTCTTGGGCTCACGGACATTTAAGGTCCGTCTAATTCTAAGACATTAATGTAGCCAGAGGCTACATCAACACCCCCAATTTCAATCAGTCATTTTTTTTTTTCAGTGTCCTCTTTTCAGTAATGACCTCAATACTTCTCAGCTAGCAGGAATAGTAACAGGAATCCAGAGGAGTGAAACACCATATTCATATTTAACACATATATCTAGGCTCCCATTTGGAGAACCTACAACACTTTTTTTTTTTTTTTGCTTTCAAGGATCAAAAATTAGCTTTCTTGAATGCACCATTAGGACTAGAAATAGAAGCAGACATCTATTCAGAACTTGTGTGGCAGGTTTTGATCTAGATGTGCTATTTCCATCAACATGCTTAATAATTATTAATGATATAATAACTTTTAATTTAGATTAACTTCCTTGCAGTATAATTCACACGTGCACACACACACACCCATCCCCTGAGAGTTTTAAACTATTAAGCTAGATTATACACATTTTGATAGTGAAAAAGAATGGAAGTATCAGTTTAAGGAAAAAGAGATGACTGAAATGTACTAGGCCCTACATTTTGTAAAGTTCTTAATCAGATACCCACAGTCATTTCTGCATCAGTTAAAGGAAGATGTGGTGGTGGCTCTTCTATCATATCATCATATTATGCTGGATTACCTACCAGACAAAGGGTAAACGTTAAGCTCTTATATAACATGCAGAGCCACATGGGTGTCAAAAAGCTCTAAGTTTTGAGTCCGCTGCAAGATGAGACACTGAAGGAAGAGCGTCTGCTCACCTCGTTCCCAGCGGCACTCCCAGACCTCCCCCAGGTGCAGGCTAGGAAAGTGAGAGCTGGGCTCTGCAGGAGCCAGGTATCCTCTTCCCTCCACCCCGTCCTAGGACTCCTCATATTCCAGCCAGGCAGGACCAGACGGAAATGCAGTGGTACACAGAAGGTGCTTTAAAATCTTACCTTAATGCTTGACTAAAATATGCTGTATAAACTGACCCAAAGAAATAAAATGGTCCATTGACTTTTTAAATTTTCTGTGAGAAGGGGAATGTATTTGATTATTCTTTTTTTGCTTATTCTAAGGTATTTTAATTCCACAAGCAAATTGAGATTCACTGATAAGAGCTTTTTTTTTTTTTAAAAAAAAAAAGCTAAGCATTCTCCATCTCTCTTTAGAAAACGTCTCCAAACCCAAATGCCTATAGAGCAAAACTGGATTATAAAATGTTCATGGCTTTTAATATCTCATCTTCAAATTGCTTTCTCTTAATTTTCTCTCAGAAAACCATGTTAAGTAACTTTTTAAAGGTTTTAAGAGCTTTTTTTTTTCCTCCCTACTTGAGAGAGGCTCCATTTTACTAACAGAAAAAAATGTATTCAAATGAAGCATTAGCCTCAGATATCTTACCTCGCCCCTGGCTCCAGAGCAACTTGGATTTCCGATTCTTTGAGCAGGTTAGTGACCTGGGGAACCAGTAAAAGAGCCGGGCTATTCTTCTGAATGTCTTGTTAAAGTCACTTTTGATGGCCATAGCCAGTACTATTGAGTGCTTCAGAACAGCCCTCCACGAGAGCGTGGATGAGGAAAACACAGTAACACCCGCATGTGACACTTTAGCTGTGAACTCTCTCTCAGCCAATATGTCTGGGGACCACCTGTCAGCCCTAAATCCCCTTCCTCTGTCATTCCTTCGGTCTGTCCTTTGGACCTTAGCCCTCATAACTAGAAACTGTATTAATAGATGTTCTTTCTAAAGAAAGAGTTTTAAGCTTCAGAAACTCTAACCTAATGCAACACTTGATAATTTTTAAGTATAGACACCACCCCTGCCCCACCTCCTCCAAAGAATTACAATTACTTTCTCACAGGGACAAAGTCACCAGTATCCACTAACACAGCATCCAACAGAATTGGCAACGGCAGTCTGCAGGACTTGCTGGTGTTTAACAAGCTACTTCTAAAAGCCATAGCCTTGATCCCATTTGTTTTGCACATTTTTTTATCGGAAAAATGAAATGTATTTTAAACCTTGGCAGGAATCTATCGCAGAAAGAATGAATTTGACTGATTCTTACAAGTCAAGAAGTGTATAAAAGATAAACACACATCATCAGTCCTGGAACTACATCTAACAACTGATCTTTGTGCATTCTGTTTATGTCAAAAGAAATAAACTTATTCATACATTAGTCCTTAAAACAGCCTGATGTAACGTTTGGACAGTGCTTTTTTTATGTGACACGCTACATTTTTGGAGCTGACTTATACACACCCACAAAAGGAAACTATTTTATTACCAGTTTCTGTTTCCAAGTCAGATGTTTTTGTTTCCTACTCTACTTCCATGAGTTCTTATGAATTTGCTTAGGAGTCTGCTTATAAGTGACAATTGGGGGAGAAAATCCAATTAAAACCATAGTGTAAGACTTTCTGATACTCTCCTCTTCCTAAAAATAGGATGCAGGCTGGTGGATCTTGCCCAAAATGACAGCATTAAGACTTCTTTATGTTTTCAGTGTCTGCCCCCGCACATTTTAAATGTTTGAGTAACTGTAACTTTTCTACAGCACTTCCTCAGAGACAAAAAGTACAAGGTGAAAAATGCCCTTCTGAGTGGAGTCAGTTCAAAGATAAAAAGACTAGCTCTTGTTGTGGCTGTGATTCTGATGGGACAATAAAAGTTCTGACATTTCAGTTGAGACTGTTTATACCTACTGATAATTTGTAATTCCTTTCTTAATTCCAAATAACAAACCTCTTTCAGCACAGAACACCACAAAAAGCAAACTTCATCGCTTAAAGAAACCCCAGAAAAACAAACAAAAACACATTCTGGATAACTTACTGATGTAGGTATTATATTTTTTAAAGGAATATTTTGAGGAAAAGATCTTTTATATCTAATAAGAGACACTCTGACAGTGTTAACAAGGGCTATAAGCCACTTACACAGTATTTGGTCATTTCCAAAATAATGGAAATGGGAGCTTTAGAAGATATGATGGGATTATTTTCCACATTTCTTCCTTAACCTCTAATTTCTTTATTTACTAAAAGATATCCCTATTTTCCCCACATAATTTACATTCACTTATTTCATTTTTGACTATTTCTTCTATTAGAACCATAATCTCTTTTTTACATTAAGAATTAAATCCTACCTCACACCTGTCAGAGTGGCTATCATGAAAAAGAACACAAATAACACACGTTGGTGAGGATGTGGAGAAAGGAAACCCCTGTACACTGCTGGTGGGAATGTAAACTGATCAGTCACTGCGGAAAACCAAAGCAGAACTAAAAGTAGAACTATCATATGACAGCAAGCTACCCTGAGGTACACATCCAAAAAACCCCCAAACACTAACTTGAAGAGAGATGTGCACCCCAACACTCACAGCTGTATTATTTACAGTTGCCAAGATACAGAAGCAACCTAAGTGTTCACCGAGAGACGAATGGATAAAGATGTGGTGTATACATACATAATGGACTACTACTCAATCATAAGGAAAGAATGAAAGTTTACCATTTGCAACAATGTGGATGGACTTGGAGGGTATTATGCTTATGACTGAAATAAGTCAGAAAAAGACAGATACAGTACAATATCACTTTTATGTGGACTCTAAAAAATACAACAAATTAGTGAATATAGTAAGAAAAGAAATAGAGTCACAGATAAAGAGAACAAACTAGTGCTTATCAGTGTGGAGAGAGAAGCAGAGTGGGGCAAAATACGGTAGGGGATGAAGAGCTACAAACTACTGTGTATAAAATAAGCTAAACGTATATACTGTACAACAAGGAATATAGCCACTACTTTATGACTACACATGGAATATAACCTTTAAAACTGTGAATCACTATATTGTACATCTGTAACATATAATATTGTATATTACTGTACATCAACTTAAAAAAACTACCAAAAAAAAAAAAGAAGAGTTAAATCCACCAACTCTTTCACTTGTTACATTTAATATTTTTAATCTCCGTCTTTTGGAAATATATCCAAATACTGAAAAAAAAAAAAAGCTACTAAACTAGAGATGTAACTTATTTTAAAGCTAATTTTACTTACATAGTAACTCTGAAAATTTGGTTAGCAGAGCAGTCACTATGCATTTATTGACATAAGGTGTTTTGAATGAAGATGCATTCTTGAGAGTAGTCTATTGAAAGCAAGTGTGCTTGATTTACATGCTGCTGTAATGAGGAACAGAACAGTAAGTCTTAACCAATTATTAGCGTGGATAAGAACTGATCTTACCAGGACAACTTACACAAGTTATACAAATACAGTCCCCACAGCAAGGGTTTGTTTATTGATGTTCTTTTCTAGAGGTGCTTGAATAAAAATGAAAATTTCCAATATATTAACTGACCATATAACTTAGGTAAAATTATTACTTAGTATTCAGTGACATAAACTTTTAAACTACACAATTAAAGACATTCATGTTAGATGGTCAAATGGAAAATTAAAATTATAAGAGATTAAACACCCCCTTGCCCCACACATTCTCTGACTAAACAATTTTTGATGGTGATAACTGTCACAATCAAAGTAATGTCATTTACCCATGTATTTATTTCTATAATGTGTACATGTGACACTTAAAATTCCCTACCACAATAAATATCAATTTGAGATTTCAAATAACATCCTAATCCGTTTTCAGTTTTCCAGTGTCCATAGTAGCCAAAATTTATTTACTCTTTAAAACATGGTCTCTTCATGATATACAGGTTGTACACGATCATACTTCAATCATCTAAGAAATGAGAAACCAAAACCAAAACCTAATCCTTCTGGGATAAAATAATTTCGTATTGAGCACAATTCTTTTGTCTAGAACCTTGGGTACATTTTTCAAAGAGAAGGCTCTCTTTTGGATTTGTACAGCGTATGTTTATGAAAGAACTTCTACTAAATTTGGAATCAATGGTTTAGAAGAGACACAGAATTGTCCCTCGTCCAATTTCTAAGGCTAATTGACCATTACCATCCACATTATTTTTCAAAAGATAACTTTTGTTTCTCAAACTGTTGTACACAGAAAAATACAAACTGTTACATTAAAATCGAGAAATTTATTGATATTTCTTCATGAAATAGTAAGCAGAATTAAAGTAAAGAAGAAATGTACAGCCTAAAACAGTTGAAATGATCCTAAAATTTTTATGACAATTATACATTTATGGCCAAAATAAAAAATGAACAGTTTTTAATAATTCATCACTTCAAAAATTTTGCTCAGTAATTTACCTGAAATTAAACAGATAGGAGGATAACTGGGATAATGCCACTTTATCCTTCTCAAAAAAACTGAGATCTTAGTACAACAGTGGTTCGGCTCAGCTCTCCACTCACAGAAGCTATCTCACCATTCTGTCACTTACAAACGTGTCAACAATCAGCCTTTACTGATTGTAAGGATGCCAATTTTGGTTCCACTTAAAAAATGTTTTCAGCAGGCAGTCGGAGATACATGACTTAGTTGGCCTTACTCAGAAAAGTCGACCATCAGTATCTCAGAATATCAGTCATGGCTTTCTTCTAAGTGCTAACTGAGGTCAAATGTCCTCATATAATTACGAATGTTAAAAGGTAAAATTACATCTTAACAGCAGCCAAAAATTTATATATTTTTATGTATTTACAATATTATACATATTTACATGACCACATCAAATAGTGAAATATAGAAACAAGAGACCACCTATACAGGCATTCATTTAATGCCTCGACATTATTTTCTTGTGCAAACTGAAACTTGCCTCGAACTTCTTATAAAGCTAAAGACAGTCGACATTGCGAAGGCCACCGTCCATGGTTAATGAGCCAAACCTAAAACACAAAAGAAGAAAAGGCAATCTCACAAGATTCATTTATTTGACCTCTAACATTTTAAAGAATATAAAATACTTCTTAGATGAACAAACTATTCTTTTTAAAGAGTTAACCAACTATAATTTGCTCTATTTTGAAAATAGAGCAAAATACACTTGCTCTAATTTGAAACACAGTGGTATTATTATAAATATTTGAAAAAATACAACTCAATGGCTTGGGAAGACTTCTTAAGAGAAAACGAGGAGTGACATAATCTAGAAAGCATTAGGAAGAGTTGGGTAATTTCTTTGGTTGGGTAATTTCTTTGGGATGGGATTTATAAACAAAGATATGGAGCTGGGAGTCAGGGACAGTGTGGAATGGAATCCTGCTAGAACAGAATGTTATTTGGAGGAATAAAATTGGGTGATTAGGCTGGCATCAGACTATTATATTCTCTGAATTCAGTACAAATTTATATTTGACTTTTTAGGTAGCAGGAATTTATGTGGTATGATTAGATCAGCATTTGGGAAGATTAGTTTGCAGAGGAGAAGGGCTGGTCAGGCATACAGGTAGGAGATGATGGCCATGGCTCACGAGGGAGGGAAGGAGATCTAAACGAGGCCGATGAGGGCAACAGGGGACAGTTTGAAGGAAGACTACCAAACATGATGAAAGGAAGCAAAAAAAAGAGCTAGTGTCTAGAACAATTTATGTTCATGGAAGGAGAAGAAAGGGGAAGAGGAGGAGGAAATTACAGGGGAAACTGAGTTGGGAAGGATGACAAGTGATTTTAGATACAAAAAAATCTGAAGTGACAGGTATCTATGTGGAGACAGTGCACAAGACTTGGTTTCTATTACTTGTTCTGGCACAAATCCTTAAGTGGTCACTCAAATATTTAAGTTATGATTCTGCCAGGTCTGGTTACCCATGAATTGTCAAGCCAGCACATAAAGCATGACTTATTGGACATGCTTTGGGAAGTGGGGATTTTCTTTCACAAAACAGAAGTGATTCAATATATCAATAAAATTTTGTTAAAAAATTTTAATAATCTTTTCTACTTGCTAATCTTCAGCCTTTCTGGATAAATTTAGAATTTAGCTAAAGTTGTGAAGAAACTAGTTTGAATAAATTTATGAAGTTATAAAGAGATAATTTCTATGTAGATGCTATAAACCAATAGGAAAAGACTTTAAAACCTAACAGGCAATTCACAGAAAAAAAAAAAAAGAAGAAACATATAAAAAGATGTTTGATATCACTATTAACTGAAGAAATGCAAACTAAGATAAGATACCAACATCTACTAAACAAACTGGCACTTGAAAAAGTGGTAACATTCAACGGGATAATAAGCAAGTCTTTCAGAGAACAAACTAACAAAGCTTATCAAAATTTAAATGTGCATAACCTTAGACCCAACAATTCCATATCTAGAAACCTCAAGAAATCAACCCTTCAAAAATTCTTACACAAGCACATGAAGAGATATATGAACATTTATGTTCACTGAAACATGGTTTGTAATTGTGAAAAATTAGAAACAATTTAAATGCCCAATAAATAGGGATGCACTAAATAGATATGGTAGATGAATACGCTAGAATACCAGGCAGCCGCTGAAAATGAGAAAACTAAAGCTATAGGTATGGATATGAAAAAGTGCTCTTGATATATAGCCTTAAGTGAAAAAAGACTAAACCAGTGTGAACAGAATGATTCCATTCTTATAAAATACACATGCACAACAAACTATTGTTTACTTCTATGGGGGTGGAGAAGTATGAGACAGTAGATGAAGACTTTTATTTCAATTTTTACAATCACATACGGCTAAAAGTTGATTTACCGATTCATTAAATTCATTAAGAAGGCCGATGATATCACAGAAGTGTCTGATAACTTTCTGCATGTAGCTCAAATATCATGTGATTTCCTGACATTTAATCTTTTCAAGCCTTAGGAAGCTGTGTGGTCTTTTATTTGAGAGAACAGGGTTAGTAGGGGGAAGATGATGTGAGGAGATAGGAGGCTGGGTTCCAGCTCCAGTTCATCTTCTCAGGTATGAACGTCAGCATCTGTGGAACACTGACAAATCTGCTAGACTCTGGAATGCAAGGCTGGAATGCATGCTTAGTGAGGTCATACAGCATGAAAGTGCTCTTCAAGTATGCAAAACACCACATAAACATGATGTCCTTGCATTAACATCTTGGTGGTGAGACGACTCTGGAGAAACACCTAAGGGCTGGAAAAAGAAGGCTTTTCCTTCATGAGCCAAATATGACTTCACTTCTCTGAGAAACACAGACAAGGAATCTGAGAAAAATAGCCAACAAAGTGGCTTTATTGGCTCTATATGTTTTCCAACTTTTTCTCCTTGATCTATTAGGATTCTGGAGATAAGCAGACACTCAGCTCCTCCAATAACTCAATGAACAGATGATGCTCACGTGCAAGGAGGTGTGCAGAGGGTTCTGTGAGTTACACTATCAGAGTGCTGCCATCTGCTAAGCAAATCTGATTTCAGAACTGAAAATGATGATTCCAATGAGAAAATGTTTGGAAAAATAATATGCAAAAGATTTTTGTTTTCACTGACTGATTCAAAGAATTCTATTAGGTTGCTGCAAAATTGCGGTTTTACACTGTTGAAATTTGCCATTTGATACTGGAATACATTCTTAAATAAATGTGGTTACGTTGTCAGACATCATATTAATGTGCATGTCTCACCTTACATGTTTTTGCTAATGACTTATTACTTGCTGTTTATTTTATATTTATTTTAGACTATGGAAATGATGTTAGACAAAAAGCAAATTTGAGTTATTTTCTTATTTGAGTTCAAAATGGGTCATAAAGCAGAGCAGACAACTTGCAACATAAGTTGCACATTTGGCCCAGGAACTGCTAGTGAACCTACAGTGCAGTGGTGGTTCAACAAGTTTTGAAAGGAGATGAGAACCTTGAAAATGAGAAGCGTGGTGGTCGGCCATTGGAAGTTGACAATGACCAACTGAGAGGATCATCAAAGCTGATCCTCTTACAAATACACCAGAAGCTGCCAAAGAACTCAACCTCAACCATTCTATGGTCATTCGGCATCTGAAGCAAACTGGAAAGGTGAAAAACCTCGAGAAGTCGGTACCTCATGTGCATGCGAACTCAGTCACTTCAGTTGTGTCTGACTCTTTGAGACTCCATGGACTGGAGCCCACCAGGTTCCTCTGTCCATGGGATTTTCCAATCAAGAATACTAGAGTGGGTTGCCATGCCCTCTTCTAGGTGATCTTCCTAACCCAGGGGGTTCTAAGACATCTCTTAAGTCTCCTGCATTGGCAGGCAGGTGACTAATGAGCTGACCACAAATCAAAAAAAATTGTCGTTTTGAAGTGTCATCTTCTCTTAATCTATGCAACAACAAACCATTTCTCAATTGGTTGTGATGTGGGATGAAAAATGGATTTTATATAAACAACCAGCGATGACCAGGTCTGTGTTTGGACCAAGAAGAAGCTCCAAAGCACTTGCCAAAGCCAAACTTACACCCAAAAAAAGTCATGGTCACTGTCTCGTGGTCTGCTGCCCAACTGATCATTACAGCTTTCTGAATCCTGGCGAAGCCATTACATCTGAGAGAAGTGTGTTCAGCAAATCAATGAGATGCACAGAAAACTGCAACACCTGCAGCCAGCACTGGTTAACAGAAAGGGCCCAATTCTTCTCCACGACAATGCCCAACAGCATGTCACACAATCAACATTTAAAAGCTGAACAAATTGGGCTATGAAGTTTTGCCTCATCCACCATATTCACCTGACCTCTTGCCAACCGACTACCACTTCTTCAAGCATCTAGACAACTTTTTGCAGGGAAAATGCTACCAGTAGGAAGCAGAAAATTCTTTCCAAGGGTTCGTCAAATCCCGAAGCATGGATTTGTATGCTATAGGAATAAACACACTTATCTCTCATTGGTAAATATTTGTTGATTTTAATGGTGCCTATCTTGCCTGGAAAATCCCATGGACAGAGGAGCCTGGAAGGCTGCAGTCCATGAGGTCGCTGAGGGTCAGACACGACTAAGCGACTTCACTTTCACTTTTCACTTTCATGCATTGGAGAAGGAAATGGCAACCCACTCCAGTGTTCTTGCCTGGAGAATCCCAGGGACAAGGGATGGGCTACCATCTATGGGGTCACACAGAGTCGAACACGACTGAAGTGACTTCGCAGTAGCAGCAGCATTTTGACTAACATGGAAAAGGCAATGGCAACCCACTCCAGGACTCCTGCCTGGAAAATCCCATGGACAGAGGAGCCTGGTAGGCTGCAGTCCATGGGGTCGCTAAGAGTCGGACATGACGGAGCGACTTCACTTTCACTTTTCACTTTCATGCATTAGAGAAGGAAATGGCACCACTCCAGTACTCTTGCCTGGAGAATCCCAGGGACAGGGTAGCCTGGTGGGCTGCCATCTATGGGGTCACACAGACTTGGACACGACTGAAGCGACTTAGCAGCAGCAGCATTTTGACTAATAAAGATGTGTTTGAGCCTAGTTATGATTTAACATTCATGACCCAAAACTGCAATTACATTTGCACCAAATCTAGTATTAACCAGCGCTTCTATAAAATGAAATCAATCATAATTATTTCTTTATCCAAAAAATCCCAAACATTAAAAGGTATCATGAAATTCACAAAACCTAAGGGTTCTAACTTAATACTCCTTTCTCACTGCTTAACCTATTGATACAGGAAGACAGATACAAGTATAGATATGTATGTATGCACTCAATTGCATAATCACCAGGCAGAATGATTTTTTAATTACTCACCTTTCTAAAATATGATTATTTTCAGCAAGTTCTTTAACTACCCCTTCCATTTCTTCCTTTAATTTCTTCATACTATATTCAAAATAAAAATGAAAGTATCTCTGCTTAAAAAAAGTAAGCAAATGTTCTACGATTATATTTACAGTATGTTTAGTTCTCTAGATTGATCTAAGCCATTAAATAACATTAGCAAATGTATTCCTAACAAATATAAAACATTTCAAAATAAAAGAGCAAGTAAAACAAAATAAAAACAAATAGAAACATTACAGTTACCAAATAATAAATTTCTTACCCAAGAGTCATTTCTACTAATGTGTTAGAACATGGATAAATTGGGGTCATGGTATGTTTGATTCCACTGGAGGCTGCGAACATTTTCTGTGGCAAAGTTTCTTGTAACTAAAACATCAAAAACAAAAAAACCACATCAATCACAGAACAGAATACTTACTACAGATCTTGGAACAAATATTACAGGTTTTAATAAGCCTATTATAACTTTATGCTGTAATTTCAAAACTATCAATAATACTTAAACTAAAACTCTTTTTAAAAAAATTTTAGATGATAAAAAATGATTAGATGTTTTATAATTAAAAACATCTAAGTTCTTGAAACTTGGCTCCAAATATGTATCACATGGACTCCCCTGGTGGTCCACTGGTTAACAATCCATTGTGCAGTGCAGGGGACATGGGATTGATTTCTGGTTGGGGAACTAATAATCCCACCTGCTGTGGAGCAACCATAGCTACTGAGCCCGCTCACTCTAGAGTCTGCACCACAACTGGAGAACCCGAGTGCCAGAACTAGAGAGTGTGTTCACCACAACGGAAGAGCCCCTGCGACAACGGAGACGAGACACAGGCACACAAACAGGCGCGCCAGCTGCTCAGTCGTGTCCAACTCTCTGCCACCCCATGGACTGTACTGCCGGGCTCCTCTGTCCATGGGAGTCTCCAGGCAAGAATACTGGAGCGGGCTGCCCATGCCCTTCTCCAGGGGAGCCTCCTGACTGAGGGACAGAACCTGGGTCTCCTGCATTGCAAGCAGATTCTTTCCTGTCTGAGCCACCAGGGAAGACTAAATAAATAAATAAATATCTTTAAAAATGATTTAAATGGTAAATGTTATACTATGTACATTAAAAAAATACATATCACAAATGAGCAAGTGGAGCTGAATACAGGCATATTATATCCTATTTCTCTCTTTTTAATCATTATCAGATTTAAACTGAGAAGAATTTTAATTTTCCCTAATAGGAAAAAGGCTTTTTTTCTAGATAATTTTGAAGCTATACCTCATTAGTATATTCTTGATACTTTGATACTTCTTCTTCAATATCAAAACACTGATTAGTTAGGGATAATAACTGTTTCCTAAGGTGAAGCATCTTTCTGAAAACCAAAAAGAATCGATTAATAAGCAGTCTAAGGAAATATTACCCTTACTTAAAATGTGTAATATAGATTAGATTGTATATTGTGCAGTCAACCACTAATCGCCCCCCAAAAAGTTTACTTACCTCATCCATTCTTCTGACTTATCCAAGAAAGCCTCATACTTTTTAACACATTCATCCGTAAAGTGGGTCATAGCTTTTGTTGCATGATAATACAGTTTTTGCCTGTAATTTAGAAATGATCAGGGGCTTAAAGCAATGTCACTGTCTCTATTTCCAATATTAAAGAGTCTTAAAATATATGAAATTTATTTCCTGTAACGACTGTTGTGGGTTTAGGATATTTACAGTAGAAAGCGCCTAAGGTTTCTAAGACAGACATTTTAGCAGCAAGAGAAGAAAAAGAAGGTTCATAGGGGAGAACAGTCAAAATCTATTTACTGAATGAGGTTAGAGGTGGTTAGGTGTGCCCTCACCTATGTTCTCTATTATCTGTCCTTCTGTAATCAGAGCCCAGGAGGCGGAAGAAGACTGTCCCCCTTATTCTCCTATCTCTGTAACCTCTGAACCAGGGAGCCAGGTGAGTAGGCCTCAAATATGTGCACATTCAGTAACAGTTCTATATAAAGCCAATATCAAGATGTATTTTTTATTGTGATTAATCACAACTTTAAGAAGAATCTCATTAACAATATAACCAAAAATAATTATTAAACATAATCTGAGAGGAAGGAGAGGGTGAGATGAATGGAGAGAGTAGCATGGAAGCATATAAACTAACACATAAAACAGATAGCCAATGGAAATTTGCTATGATTCAGGGAACTCAAACTGAGGCTGTCACAACCTAGAGGGGTGGGAAAAGGTGGGAGACGGGAGGTGGGAGGGAGGTTTAAGAGGGAGGAGACATATGTACACCTATGGCTAATTCATGCTGATGTATGGCAGAAATCAAACCAATACTGTAAAGCAATCATCAATTAAAACAAATAAATATAATTAAAAAACCATAATCTGGACACTTACTTATCAAATTTGTGGATTTGTTCTTCATTATAAGCTAGTCCTAAAAATAAAAATATATATTACTTTTATAAATGTAGAATCATAAAATCACATGCAACTGTTTTCTGAGATTATTACTTCAAAAAGCCTAAGAGTTTAAAGCAGCTGTTACAAATTTGTGACCCATGGGTAGATATAACCCACAAATTTTTTTATTTGGTCTATATACTGCTAACATTAAAAAAAATTAATTGTCAACATTTAAAAATCAGGATATTTCTAGTAAAGTCTATTTCTAGCTTCTCTTGAGATCTAGGAAGACTGGAAAAACAATTAGGTGAATCTGAGTACTGGCTCTCCCCTTCTGATGGGGGCAGGGTTGGCGAGGGGCTCCTCTCTACTTCCCCTCAGTCTCTATTGGCAAATCTCATTCCTTTCTTTTACATGCATTGCCACTAGAGGTTTTAGAGACCATGATCCCTGACTTGAAATACTCAAAAGGTTGAATTTTTAATACATTCAACCTCTTGCCTTACAGAAATCAAGTCTCTGAAATAAATCACTTTATGTAGACATCTTTATTACATATAGCAAATAATTCAACTGAATTACAACCAGTAGGACTGACTCATTAGAGTAACAAATGGGAAATTTTACTTACTACGTTCTGCTTTGTCTTTTTTGAACTGATAGTAAATCTCTGTGATGCAATTTAACAGGACCTGTAGCTTTTCTACACTGTTTTAGGAAGAAAAATCCAAATAAATTAATTGAGTCTATGTGAAAAAGAACATTTAATAATAAGAGCAGAAACTACCAATGCACTTATAACCTACTGTCTATCTTTGGGATGAGTGCCTTCTTGATGGGTCCATGTATCGGCAAGCAATCCACCTGGAGACAATTTGCTTTCAATATCCTGGAGACTGGTTTCTATTGTTCCCTGAGAACTGGAAAGCTAAATAAAACCAAAGTGTTTAGATCCAGATTACCAAAAATCAGATACGAAAATCACAATGCCAATGAGCTGAATGTCTGAATAGTATTTCTTTTGTAGATTACCTCAAAGTCAGAATAATTATTTTTACCTTTAAATGCAAGGACAGTTTCTTAGGTAGTATTCAGTATGATAATGATAATTATCATATGACAATATGTAATTAAACATGAGTATGAATACATTTTATAAACACTGCTTACATCAAATATTCTTTTTCAAAAACACACACAAAATACTTGTAATCATTCAGTTAAGCTTCTGTTTCTTTAGTTACAAAGTATGGTTAGTACTCTATCTCATGAAAATCAAACAGGAGAACTATTAGCATAACCCCAGGTATAAATGTAGGTATGCAAAATTGTTTAGAGATTAAAAAAAGGAAGTCCTCATAAAAACAAAAAATGCAAAGAAACTTCATCTAAGACCCTGTTCATTTTAAGCTTAATAAATTTATCACTTATCTACCAAAGATCTGAGTATAACTTACAAAGAAAAGATGGTTAGACTTAAAGGATAAATATATTTGAATATTTTAAATGTCCTGATACATATTATTGTTTTTCGAAGTTTTAAGTGATGGTTTAGGCAGCTACTAGCAACAAACAAACGTGCCCTTTTCACCCTACTCTGTTAGCACTGGCATTATACAGTTTTACTTATTTGCCTGCTTGCTTACTGTGCTGCATGCTTTGTGGGATCTTAGTTACGGCACCAGGGATTGAACCCGTAACTCTCATCAGTGAAAGCATGGAGTCCTAACCACTGAACTGCCAGAGAATTCCCGGTGTATCATTTTAGAGGGCACAAGCCAGCCCATAACATCACTCACAGCAAGGAAAAGGAGATAAAGCCTTAAGCCAGTTCAGGACAGGGAGTAAGAACTGAATATTTCACAAACACCCATAACTCGAGGAGTGCAGGGATTTTGGTCATCGTGGCTATTCTGCTGCCTGGAACAGGTCTGGCCCAGAGTTATGTGTGTGCTCATTTGTTTAAATGGGCAGAGAAATAAATGAACACAGAGTGAAAAGAGACAGGAAAAGACTGAGGTAAGGTTGGAGAGAAGGGATAATTTTTAAAGCCTTGTTAATTTGAAAGACAAAATGGTATCTTACTGTTATCCTAATAGGCAATTTTCTATTACTATCAGGGTTGAACTTTTTACCCCAAGAGTTTCACTTAGATCTACTCATTTTTAAATCATTTATAAATGTTCTATGTCTATTTACTGCAGATTTAATGTTTTCCTTATGCATTTGTTAGGGAAAAAATTCCCTGGTGGCTCAGTCGGTAAAGAGTCTGCCTGCAATGCGGGAGACCCAGGTTCAATCCCTGGGTTGGGAAGATCCCCTGGAGAAGGAAATGGCAACCTACTCCAGTATTCTTGCCTGGAAAATCCCATGGATGGAGGAACCTGCTAGGCTATAGTCCACAGGTTCACAAAGAGTCAGACATGACTAACTTCACTTTATGCATTTCTATGAGCTGTGTTTATTTAAAAAAAAAAACAACAACAGAAAAAGCCTCTTTATCTCATTTTCTCAATCTATTTGTTTTTAACATTTTTTTTTTTCATTTAACATATAGGGATCTTGGGAATTCCATGGCAGTCCAGTAATTAGGACTCCATGCTTTCACTGCCAGTGGCCAGGGTTCAATCCCTGGTCAGGGAACTAAGAACCCACAAGCCAAGTGGAGCAGACCAAAGGAAAAAAAAAAGATTTTAAATTCTTATATAGCCAAACTCATATCTTGCTTTTCATGCTTTATATCTTTCTTAACACTAATGTTAAGAATGTGTTACCTTATAGTTCTAAAATATGGAAAATAGTTTATGGACAAAGTTTTTTTTTACAGCACAAAAGTGTGTGAAATAGCAAGCAACCTGAAGGACCAACATTAGGGGGGTAATAAATAAAACTAATAATAAATCAATTGGCTGTAATATTATTAAATGTCTATTTAAAAAGTAGTGGGACTTCCGGGCAGTCCAGCAGTTAAGACTCTGTGCTTCCAATGCAGTTTGTGTGGGTCTGATCCTGGTTGGGGAACTAAGATCCCACATGCTGAAGTACAGTCAAAAACAGTAAAAAGTACTATTACCAACAAAAAAACACCTGGAAAATGCCTTTACTATAATGTCATACAAAAAATAAAAAAAACTGTATATACATAGGGAAAAAAATCATTTAATAATATATATAAAAAGACAACCAAACAGTGATTGACAAAATTTTAGCACCATCAGAATCATTTGGAGAGCTTGCAACACTGACTGCTGGGCCCTACCATCAGTTTCTGATTCAACAGGTGGGGCCCCAAAATGTGCATTTCTAACAAGTTCTCATGTGAGGTGAGGCTGCTATTTCAAGAATTACTCTGAGAATCAGAGTAACTGAATCAGAGTAACTGAACAGAACTTTTAATAATCATTTTTGATTGGTATGTATATACATAACCTTTTCTAACTTATATATCTTACTTTTATGGTGGGAAAAAATTTTGAGGTCTCCATTAGGGAAGGAGCCACAACAACTCAACATGTATGAGGAAAAACACTGAAATCTAGTGAAAAACAAATGGCCTGAAGTTAAAGCCCTGACTTTGTAAGACTCCATGAATATTTTAACCATCCATGCTTTGTTTCTCCTACGAAATCTAAATCCTCACAAAAATGTCATAAAAATGAGAAACATTTTGGACTCCATGAAAGAAAACATGCAATTTCAATTCAAAGTGCTGAAATGACAGCGGCACTTGAAAGTGCCGTGAGGTCTATGAGCTGGTAAGTCAAGCTCCAAAACAAAGGCAGAAAAAATAATAGAAAACGTTTACAACAATATGACTGCCTGTATTTTAATATGGACAGATACTGGGGAAAACTATTTCCCGTTTCTCTGACTTTTCATGTCTATTCTATAGAAACATTTTCCAAACGTTTTTGGTCATGACCTATAGAAAGAAATTCACTTTGTTTTAACCCAGTATCATTAAAGCGTAAACAGTAAAACTGAACAGAAAGTTTCATGGACTAGTAATATCCTTATATGTGATGCATTGTGACATTTTCTACTCTATTTCATTTTTAAAACATTGCTGGTTGCAACGCCATTAAACTTTACAACTACTAATTGTTCATGGCTCATATTTTGAAAACCATTATTTCAGATCTAAAACTGAGGAAAAGAAATAACTAAAAATCAGCCTAAGCTTGGAAAGAGAAAAGGAGTATAACAGCAAGTTCTAAAATTTCTAACATCCATTTCATGACAGAATACTTAAAATACTAAAAGCATGCAGGAGTATATACAGCATTTTTATTTATCTCGTTTAATTGGTACAATAACCTGTGAGGTAGGCAGAGTACGAAACTACCCATTTTAAAGAAGAAAAAAGCAAGAATGCACAGAATTGAAGGCCTTGCTTAATTACGTAGCCAGGCAGGAATCACTGGGTAAACAGGGACTATCTGGGATTAGGAGTCATTTCACAATACCTAATTTCATGCTCTTCCACCACACATTTTAGTAAGAGATCCAGAGATTACTTGAAATGCTACTGCATTTTTCAGCAGAGATTTTGTCCTAATTTCTTTTTCAGTTATAGAAACAAATTATTGCCTTGAGAAACTCAAATCTTTCTTTCCTTACTTTTTATTTTAGAAAAGATTGGGTATTTTCCTAACTTGCATCTATTTCTAAACAAGTTTATACATTCTGCATGTCAAATTACATTTATGAACTTGCTTTAACTTCCACAAAAGCAACGCAAAAGCACTCTGAATTCTAAAGACAGAAAGGGAGAGAAGAGAAGAGAAGAGAGAGACAGAAATGGGCTTAAAGCAAAGAAGGCATTTGGAAATGTCATGAAGAACTTCACGGCAGTAAAGGGTATTTAAATAATTATGAATAGTTTTTTACAGTAGGAAAAGGCTACTATTTCTCCTGAGATCTTTAGGTACATCATCTCTCTAGGAAAGTTCATTTTTAATATTGTCATCAAAGGAATAGACTATGAACCTACAATTGTCATAACTTTGTAAACACTTACTCTCAACAGCTTGGTGTGTATGTCTGAAATTTCACCTAACTCTGCTGCTTCTAGGTTGATCTTCATCAACTTTTCATATCTGTACAAAAACAAGTACAGAAAAATTAAATGGGCATAGATTTTAAAAGATGTTTCATAAATTATATTTGACCTATTATCATAACGATTTAAGAATAGAATATTGAATGCAAAGCCTACAATCAACAATTTCAAGAAAACATGATGTCTCTATAAAAATGCAATTTTATATATTTGTATTTATAAATGTTCAGACTAAGAGATAAACTATAAAAGACAACTTTACTTCAGTCTTATGCCAGGATAGTCAAAATACTAGATTTCTGATTTAATGGAGGTCAGCAGTATATACAGGTTCAGTTATTATTTTTTCTACACAGTACAAGTAGTAGAGCCTAGGAACAGGGCAGTTTAAAATATCACTGTGTTTCAAAAGGCATTCTCAGGAATAAGTAAGAGTAAATTAAACAATAGTAAGTAAGAGTAAACAAAGTAACAGTAAGTAAGAGTAAACTAAAGAATAATAAGTAAGAGTCAATTAAATACTAATATAAGTAAGAATAAACTTATTAATATAGCGCTGAAGAATATGCTTTTGAACTGTGGTGTTGGAGAAGACTCTTGAGAGTCCCTTGGACTGCAAGGGGATCAAACCGATCAATTCTAAAGGAAATCAGTCCTGAATATTCATTGGAGGGACTGATGCTGAAGCTGAAGCTCCAATACTTTGGTCACCTGATGTAAAGAACTGACTTATTGGTAAAGACCCTGATAATGGGAAAAACTGAAGGCAGGAGAAGAAGGGGACAAGAGGATGAGATGGTTGGATGGCATCACCGCCTCGATGGACATGAGTCTGAGCAAGTTCTGGGAGTTGGTGATGGACAAGGAGGCCTGGCATGCTGCAGTCTATGGGGTTGCAAAGGGTTGACTGAGCGACTGAAGTGAAGAATAAATTGAAGAATAATCCCCAAATTCTAAAACTACTTTCAAAATACAGTTTTAGAATAACTTCCTACTTTCTTTGATTACAGGTTTTATATTTCCTATGCAGAGTTGTATGTTTAGCAGGTAAAAAATTGAAATGTTTCTAATTCAGATTCCTTTTCCTTTTCAAAGGGAAGGAGAAAATGCTACCAAAGAGATGGTATCATTTCTTACTGAGACAACTGGATATTTCTGCCCTTGTGAGGAAATGACTTAATCTAAGGTTGTCCCTTAACAGAAAGACTTGCATGGCATGCTATATCATGTTAACAATAACTAAACAAATTAAACAGAAATGGAATAATAGTTAACATTTTAACTATTATCAGTAAGATGGCAATCTACTCACACTTTCACAGTTTTTTCAATGTTTCTGATGCAGAAATCCAATGTGATCACAACTTCTGTCTTTTTGTGAACAGTTTCATTATAGTCATCTTTAACTAATTCTCTAAAAAATAATAATATTCTTATTAGTCTATCTAAGGAATTATTTATTTGCTGTTGTCTTTCACTAATTACACTGATGTACTACCTTCTGTTCACACAAACTTCTTAATAGTCTTGATATATTATGAAAGCCAATTACCTTTTTATTACTGAAAGCATCTCTGTAACACTTATCCAGGGCACAAACCATTACCAGGTCAATAATTTGGAAATCTAAGGCATTCAAATTACATTAAGGAATAAAAATTAATCTTCAACCACACAAATAAGCTGAACAACATTATATTTTATACCACCAGAATTAATTTTTACTGTTCATAGTAGACTACTGTCTGATTTATACTTTAAATCAATAAATATGATCTCTAAGGAAACACATAATGAGACAGTATATAACTGAAGAGCTTCTGATCTATATCAAGTCAGCAAACTAAGGCCTGATGCCTGTTTTTGCTAAAAAGAGTATTTATATTTTTAAAGTTTGTAAAAACAAAATGAAAACAAAGAAAACTTGTGGCCCATGAAGCCTAAAAGAGTTATTATTTGAAAAAATATGCCAACAGTGGTCTACATGAAAAACTATTTTCTTATAACTTATTGAACTAAAAACTAATAAGTAAAAAAATAAAAGGTTCATAGAGCTGTGACTTGGACAGAAAAGAGCAAGAGAAAACAAGAGCTGTTAGTAACAATGCTATGATACTGAATGAAGTCAACATTTAGATTTTCCCAGAAACCGTTTAGTAAAAATAAACAGGCTTCTTAATAGAAAGAGAAAAGCACAGGTTTACAAGTTGGGTATGTGAACACATAAAAAATATTTGAAGCATAAATGACAGGTTTAACATAAAGGTGACAGAAAAAAAAAAGAGGCTTATACTTTTTTCTTCTTAGAAAAAAACAGCAGACCAAGAATGATGAAACGCTTCCTGTATGTTTTTGTGAGAAGGGAAGGACAGGTGTGAGGTGGGTATACACAAACTGTCACAAGCATTAAAGCCCAGGAGCACACGAGTCCATCATTATGTGTCTATAAAATCCAAAAGCTTCAAATGACGTTGTATAGAACTAAAGGCATGGTTTTTAAGAGAGACCATTCATTCTCCACTTCTCTGAGGACATATATACTTATCCACAAAACATTTCTTAGGGTCATGGGACCATGGCAGTGAAAGCATGAGTCCTAACTACTGGACCACTGGGGAAGTCCCATTTTCTCCTGATCTGTTTTAAAATTTAAAATTTAATTTTTAAAAATTTTAAAATTCAGATACTATTTGTCCTGTCTTATATTTTGTAGGAATAAAATTAAAGGAAAAAAAAGCTGCTAAATATTTTGTAAACTAAATGTGAAACAAATGTACTATAGTAAAAATCATGCACGTGACCCTACCTAGTCTGAAGAGGTAAAGTACCCATGAAGAGATGATCAGTTATTTAGTGAGGTCTATGTGAAGATCAATTTTCAAATTTCAATCCATTACTTACATCAACCATCGTATCCCCTTTCTCACTAATTCCTGATAAAGCAGCAAGGTACTGGCAATTCTACAGGCATAACACACAACTCCTGTCATTGCCTAATGAAGAGATACAAAGTGTCAATATTTGGTGCTAAATTGTGGTATAGGGTAAGAAAAACTTTCACATAAAATTTTTCAAACATTCCTATTTTTATCATTAAAAACAGGATAAAGCTACTAGTTCCTAAAAGCTAAGGACAGATATAACTGCAATAAACATTTCATCCTTAATATAATAATGGTAAACATGCATTGTCTCAATGAAGAACATTTTCTTATGTGTTCAAGAAAAGATATAAAGAAGAGAGAACATGAGACAATTTGTAATGGATAACAATCTAAATGAATAATTTCCTAAGCTATACAGGTGTATATAAAGATACACTTTTTATTGCTTCCATTATTGATAATTTTAATTCAGATGTTTAGATAGTAATTTAATTAAATACTAACCTTAGCCATGCTGGCATCCCCATCTAAATCATAACGTGGATGTACTTTAGGGAGGGAAACTGAAATATGAAATAAAATAGTTAAAATCAGAAATAAAAAATGCATTATTTTAACCTTTATACATCAACCTCCAAATCAAACATTAACCTCTAAATTACCTTTAAATTAAACATTAGTGTTAAAAACTCTTTAATGTTCTTTCCCTGGTTTAAAAACAAACATGCTCATTCTTTAACAAATTACTACCTGAACTATTTCTAAGGAGTTTCACCTCTTTTTCTTAAATATATTCCAACATAACAAATTCAATGCTTTTCTTTAAATCTAAATCAAATCCCAAAGATCTAAATACAAATGTAAAATTTCAGGTAATTTTTTTTCACCATCAGAATTAATAATTTAAAAGATTCCAAAATATAGATCTAATTATTCTTAGATTCCAAAGCCTGGCAAAGGGTCCTATTCACCCTGAAAACAATAAACATTTGTTGAAATTTATGATACAAAAGGTTATTCTGAGGGTTAGTAAAATATTAAAAGCAGAGAGCTACAGTAAAACATGTATGACAAAGTATTTTACCATTTTATAAACAAAATATTTACTGTCAAATCTTGTTATCTATGAGGATTTTAAATTGTACTACTACTCATTTGATTAACTTACAAATTTTAATATTTATAAAAGTTCCACATTAATGTCATCATTAATCAACTTTATGAAGATGACAATCATTTTTATAGTTTTTTTTCCCTTGGGCTGCGCTGTGTGTCTTGTGGGATCGTATTTCCCCAACCAGAGACAGAACCCAGGCCCTCAGCAGTGAAAGTGTGGAGCTGTAACCACTGGACCACCAGGGAATTCCCAGTTCGTTGTTGTTTTTTAATGGCTAGTAAGAACAACAAGAAAAATCCCAACTTACTTTTTTCATATATCAATCCTATGGTACTCAGAGGTTCCCGGCTTACTACAAAGATAGGGTTTTCCTCAGAAGTTTTAGGGAAATGCTGTGCCAGTCTTCCAGGTTCTAGAACTAAACGTCGTCCTTCATATATAAGCTCTTGATTTGAAGAAATAATTTTGGTTTGTTTATATACTAGTTCATGAAATACAGTAGCACTGTGTGAGAAAAATCGAAAAGGACAACATAATTGGGATAAAATGAGAGGTAAAATCTTTTTTTTAAAACCAGTGCCACGACATCCATTTCTCAGTAAAACTTTAGATTGTGACCAGTCCACAGAAATGCTGCTTTGTTGATGTGGACACTATAAAGTCTACTAAACTGAAAATTCCACATGGTCTATCGGTATGGCAGTCAATTCCAAGACATTTTTATGTCTGGACACCTATATTGGATATGTGCAATTCACAGGAGTCTTAGTATTTCATAAATGGGAGCCAATACAGAAGACAGTTTGAGGTTACTGACTGGAGTCAGAACAGCTGGGCTCAAATTTCAGTTTGCTTGCTTACCACTTACTTACTACCTTAAACTACTTAACTTTTCTGTGCTGTGTTTCTTTATCCACAGAATGGGAGTAACAGTCCTCACCTCACAGAACTGTTGTGAGGACTACATGACAAATATATAAGGAATTGAGAACATCACTTACAACATGAGTATATAATATGTGTTAAATAAGCTAATAAAATCAGGTATTTTCAAAATGATGTTTTGGGGGAAAAGGTAGATTCTCCCTAAAAAGATCCATGAAAAAAAGAAACAAACCAACATTCCAGCAGCACTGTTGTGATTTTTCTCTGCCAAAAAGCCTCTGCTGTGATTTTTGGCTCGGGCTCAGGTGGGCTTTCTATGTACACATATACTCTTACAATGAAATAGTGGCCAACACCTAACTATGGTACATTTCTATTCAGGCTATTAAGCACCAAAATATAGATGATGATTAAATATATTTTAGACAGCATATTAAAAAGCAGAGACATTACTTTGCCAACAAAAGTCTACCTGGTCAAGGCTATGGTTTTTCCAGTAGTCATGTATGGATGTGAGAGTTGGACTATAAAGAAAGCTGAGTGCCAAAGAACTGATGCTTCTGAACTGTGGTGTTGGAGAAGACTCTTGAGAGCCCCTTGGACTGCAAGGAGATCCAACCAGTCCATCCTAAGAAGATCAGTCCTAGGTGTTCATTGGAAGGACTGATGCTGAAGCTGAAACTCCAATACTCTGGCCACCTGATGCGAAGAGCTGACTCATTTGAAAAGACCCTGATGCTGCAAAAGATTGAAGGCAGGAGGAGAAGGGGATGATAGAGGATGAGATGGCTGGATGGCATCACCGACTCAATGGACATGAAGTTGGGTAAACTCTGGGAGTTGGTGATGGACAGGGAGGCCTGGCGTGCTGCAATTCATGGGGTTGCAAAGAGTCGGACACGACTGAGCAATTGAACTGAACTGAACCTAATGTTATATTAATATTATTTTATTCATTCTATTTACATTATTTTCAATGTTTATAATATTGTAATGTTAGTTAGTGTTAGTCACTTAGTCGTGTCTGACTCTGCAACCCCAGAGACTAAAGCCCACCAGCCTCCTCTGTCTATGAAATTCTCCAGGCAAGAATACTAGAGTGGGTAGCCACTGCCTTCTCAAGGGGACCTTCCTGACCAGGGATCAAACCTGGGTCTCCTGCACTGCAGGCAGATTCTTTACCATCTGAACCACCAGGGAAGCCCCTTATTGGATACAGATATTAGACAAAATGTCTAAAGTTTTATTCCATCTAATTGATTTTATTCCTTAATAAATAACCAGTGAAAGTCTCTTTTTTAATTTCATGAGGCATCAAAACTGCTACCTGAGTCTTGTTAAAATAGAAACTAAGGCATATAGAATGGGTTTGTAATGCTTTCCACTTTCATTTAAAAAAAGCATTTTGAGATCACTGTAGGTTCATGTGCAATTGAAAGAAATTGTATAGAGAGACACTAAATACTCTTCACTCAGTTTACCCCCGGTGGTAACATCTTGCATAAGTATAGTACACTATTATAATCAGGACCTTGATACTGACATAATCCACCTATCTTATTCAGATTTCCCTAGTTCTACATGTAAAGGTGTGTGTGATTTAGTTATATGTAGTTTTATCACATGGGTAGATTTTTATCACGTAGGTATAATCTGTTTTTTTAAGATAAAAGGAATGGGTCTTTCCCCAGCACTCAAGGGCTTTAGGCCACATATGCAAATAATTACATGAACTATCTTTAAGACTTATGCTTTAATATTTTTAAGTGACAGGACAATACTCTTAATAAAACCTGGCTCATTTATTAGTAAATGCTAATTGTAGTTATGTGGTTAAGTAATTTGAAAGAAGGCACATAAAGGAAAATAGTCTTGTAAAATTTGTAGTTTAAGAACAAGTTAGCTTACTTGTAAATTTTAGAAAATTAATCTTTTTACTTTAAAGATAAGTGAAAAGTAATTTACTAAGTACCAAAACATTTTCTAACACTTTCTACCCAGAAATGGGTACATCTTTTCTTCACCTGATTTGTGAAGATACGTAACTATTATATAACATCATGATATAGGAAAAAATATAAAGAGGTACTTACGTATTATAGCCATGAATATAAACTTTATGAGCTGTCATTTGTTGTAGTGAAAAGACATGAACTATCATCCGGTGAAGTATATCACTAGTTTCTGCAAAAAACTGGTCAAAACCCCAACACTTTTCTTGATCTGCCTCAAGGATGTTTGCAAGAACAGGAGTAAGCAGAACTTGAAGACCCCTAAAATAGTATTGAAAAGAATTACATGAAGAATCTAAGTACAAAATCATAATATTTACCAACAAATCAAAGGAACTGTTATTACTATTATCAGATAAGATTAATTTAAAATTGTAAAAAATCTACCAACTTTTTGGAAAGCCAGGTAACCTTGATTTAATATTACTTGTCAATGAACCAGGGATTATGGTATTTTTATGTTGGCTTTTACATGTTATTTTCTTTGATTCTCTCCTTCCCTAGTTTCCTCACTTTTCCAAACATCCTAACATTGTATATACATGGCTATCCAGGTGAGATCAGTTGACTGGAACCCTGTGGTCATGAGGATAATGGTTTAACTTCAGGGTCATTAATGTCCTTTTAACATGTCACTCCAACACCTAATTTTTTATGCTGAATTCATATGCCTTTTGTAGCATACTTCTTCAAGAAGGAAAATCACTATAATCATTTAGCAATCAATTAATGCCAATTAAACTAAGAATAATCTTTGACTGTGTTAGTCGCTCAGTCTTGTCCGACTCTGTGACCCCATGGATTGTAGCCTGCCAGGCTCCTCTGTCCATAGAATTCTCCAGGTAAGAATACTGGAGTGGATTGCCATTTCCTTCTCCAGAGGATCTTCCTGACCCAGGGACTGAATCTGGGGTCTCCTGCATTGCAGGTGGACGCTTTACCGTCTGAGCTACTAGGGAAGCCTCCAATCTTTAACTAATAAACTTAAATATTAAAAAAAAAAAAATGAATGGAAAGAACTTAATTCTTTCTCATGCACTACCTGAATTTTAAAATATGTTTAAATAGACTCACTCATGGAATTTCAAGTCATCTTAAAAATATATTCTTGACTACATGACAATGAAATAATTATCTGTTAACAGTTTTTACGGTATGTGTATGCAGCATGTGCGTGCTCAGTCGTGTCCGACTCTTTGCAACTCCACAGACTGTAGCCCACCAGACTCTGTCCATGGAATTTTCCAGGCAAGAATACTCAAGTGGGTTTCCATTTCCTTCTCTGAAGAATCTTTCTGGCCCAGGGCTCAAACCCAGGTCTTTTGCCGCATCTCCTGCATTGCAGGTGGATTCTTTATTGCTGAGCCACCAGGAAAGCCCACCAAGTCTTGATGATAATCTGAATCTGAGGATTCAGTGGAGCTCTGAGTTACATACACACATGAACTTTGAATTACGTCAATCTATTTTTCACTTATATCTGTTTTCACTCAAGCTGAGTTAGATTTGTCTCATTGGCTATCTAGTCTTGACTAATACATATGAGAAAGAAGATGGTTATCTTTTTTCTGTAGTTCTTACATTTTTGGTAGTTGTTTTCATTATTGATTGTTAGTACTCAAAGTCTTTAGTATTTAAAAAAATCATATAACATACTTTGATACCTAAGCAATTTTTATAAAAAAATTTATAACTTAGTATACTGAAGAATAATTAGATAAGGCCTGCTACCCTCCTGAAATATGCAATCTATATTTCAGACTGACACAACACTGTGTGAATGTCAGCAATATAGTTAAACATTAAACAGCGAGTGCTCATTTCCTGACCCCTTTAAATTTTATCAGTTTTGCCTGAGATTTTCCAAATGGGTACTTTTCTAAATCAAAATTTAACACAGATCACTACTATAACATTGAATTTCTGCTCTCCAATAAAGTGACTTTCTCTTGGTAATTCTAGTTGCATGACACAATTTAGTTTTGGAGACTTTTAACACACAAAAATGAAACTGTCAGGCCAGTGGTTTTCTTTTTTTTTTTTCTTTTAATTAATTTTATTTTTAAACTTTACATAATTGTATTAGTTTTGCCAAATATCAAAATGAATCCACCACAGGTATACATGTGTTCCCCATCCTGAACCCTCCTCCCTCCTCCCTCCCCATACCATCCCTCTGGGTCGTCCCAGTGCACCAGCCCCAAGCATCCAGTATCGTGCATTGAACCTGGACTGGCATCTCGTTTCATACATGATATTTTACATGTTTCAATGCCATTCTCCCAAATCTTCCCACCCTCTCCCTCTCCCACAGAGGCCAGTGGTTTTCAAAAATTATTTCCGCACTGGAACTACTGGTTTAAATGAGTTTTCACAGATATCAATACATAAAATGACAGAACATATTTCATTAACTTGTGGTATATATAGTATATATGTACAGTCTAAATATTTTGAATAAACATATTTACTTATATGTTGAAAGTAATACAAAAAGCACCCACAGATTCTAAAAGGCGTTAAACCAATAAAACATAACCTATATGTTCACTTGTGGATTATACAATCCCCACACTCAAGAAAAATGGAAAGTAATTCAGTAATTACAAATTCTAAATACTGATGATTGCCTTGGTTTTATTTCAGAGTAAAATCTAAAATAATTTACTCTCAAATTAGCACAACTTTGTAAATCAAATATACATCAATAAAAAAAGATATACAACAGAAAAAAAAATTTACTCTCTACTTTTAATTTCCTTTACCTTAAATCTCTCTCTGTGATAACAGGATTCATGTATAATTTGAGTTCTGGCTGCTATATTAAGACCCATATGAACTTTTGAAATGCTGGAAAAAGCAGTAGAAAACTGTTATTTCTCACCTTTTGAATAATAGGTTTACTTTTTGAAAATGAGGGTAATATTAGACTTCTTCAACGTTTGTTTCTTAGAACTCTAGTTATTCCTATCTGTACCAGTATTTGTGCTTGGTCATAATGAAGGTCAGCACAAGAGACACCGAAGTCCTAAGCTGGAACCCCACACTGGACACAATTCTAAGACCAGTGATTAGCAATCTGAAAAATGTATGTATGCTCTATGTCTTAAAAGAGATCTGGCAATATTATTTACATAGACTCAAATCAATCTTTACATTTCCACAAAGATGAAAATTACAAATCAATGCATGCTTTAATAACATCTACTGAAAAATTAAGAACAAAACTACACTTAAGTATTGGTGACTTTAATCAACAAAGATCCCAACACCAAAGAGAACAGGGCACATAACACTGTACTTACCGAGAAAGACTACAAGAAACAGGCATGTCTCCACTCCAGTCAATTGGTCCATTTTCTGCTTTCTGTACTCCAGATATTGCACCAGAAGGCTTTCCAGTAATTATTTTATACCTTGGGAGGAATAAAAGCAGATTAAAATAAGCAGTTTGTTACTGCATAGCCTATCAAAGGGCTCTGCAAAAATATTTCCTCAGTTGCACCTACAATTATCTACTAGACAAAACTTTGCGACTGATGTTCACAGGATCCATAAAACAATCAAAACACTTTGAATCTGACTGACTGAAGTAGAATAGTGGCTGTACGATTATTTTACATATGCCATAATTAATTTTCATTTGGGTTCTCAGAGTGCCATATAACAGCATCTTGATGTTCACAACAAAAATATTCATTTTTCCATCTGAAAAAATTGAGCAAACACAAAAAAAGTTATGTTACAGAATGTCTCTAGACTAGGAAAAAAGCATCTAATCCCTCTTACTCATATTATCCAAAGGCACAGTCAACTGGACCATGAAATTACTACAGAATGAACAATAGCTTCCTTTAAAAAAAAAAAAAGATAAAACTATACATAGCACAGTATCAGAAAGTTTCTGCATATTGAGAAAATATATACACATTACAGGATTAGATGTGTGTACCAAAATTAAAAGCCAAACTTAATCTGTTTCTTGATGATGGTGATAAAAATAAAGATGAAGTCAAGAAAGAGATGAATGAAGAAGTGAAAGAATACTAATAATGATGGAGGTGGGGCAATGAAAGCAGCCTTACGGGTGTCAGCCCTTTCTAAAACAAAATCTGAAATTAGGAGAGAAATAAGAGGTTCATGCCTTCAAGATGAAAATGTACATCATAACACATCAGAATCTTATGTAAGTTTATAGACAGTATTTCTGACATAATTTTTGATTTATGTCTACATAAATGTGCTCTGAGCAGATTAACATACTCTTTAAAAAAGTAGAAGGAACCAGAACAACTGATCTGAGCTGCTTGCTGTTTCTTCAGTAGAGACAGCCAGGATTTCTGCACTAAGAGATTTTTCAAAGAAGGAAATTAATGTGAAAAATAAGTTGCATTCACGTGAGAAGGATCAGATTGTGGAGAAGTTAAGTAGAGATTTGTGAGAATAATGCAAGAAGAGATGTGAAAAGAATGAATGGCAGAATTCTTAATTAAGGTAATGCTTATAAACTCTTGTAAAAACTTATTTTGTTAAGATACATATCTAAATATATTTATTAACATGTAAATAAGATTCTGAGGGATCAACACTCCTATAATGTGAGAGGAATACATCACTCAATAGTCAAGCAAAACAATCCTTATTATTTCTTAAAGCGCTTCTGAACATTCATTAGCATCAATGTTCATAAAAAGTTTAGTTTCTGTGCAATTAAAGAAAAAAATTCTTCCAATGATATTAGAATGTACCAGGTATTCCCAGTTGTTTATAAGTCATGTTTCCTTTATTAAAGAGCATTACACTTTTATTTAACCCATTCTTACTGCAGCAATACATGCTGATACTGCTTTAAAACACCTATGACAGCAAAGCATGATTAACTGTTTGGCACACTTTATGTTTAATGAAGAAAGACAGAAACTGACTCTAAGCCTTCACTAATGAAGAGATTTTATAAAAAGGACTCTGCTGTGATGATGCTATACCAAAATCAGTACACTAATGGATAACTTCTTCCCACAAATATGTATGCTTTCCTTGACGGAAAACATTCAGGTTTTAGCAAAAGTCATGGTATCAGCTAAACTAGTTTTACCTCCTCAAACAAACAAAAGAAAAAATATGCTTCTCCTAATTTTCTGAGGTAAGACCAAAGATTTTACGTTTACACTTGTGATTATTACTTATAAAGTGTTAGTCGGTCATGTCCGACTCTTTGTGACCCCATGGACTGTAGCCCAGCAGGTTCCCCTGTCCATGGAATTTTTCAGGCAAGAATACTGGAGTGGGTGGCCATTTCCTCCTCCAGGGAATTTTCCCTACCCAGGGATCAAACCTGGGTCTCCTGTATTGCAGGCAGATTCTTTACCATCTGAGCCACCAGGAAAGCTCCACTTATAAAAGGCAGTGTTAAATATATAAAGATGTGAGAGAAACGTCAAAATCTAAAAGAACAGTTGAACACATTAAGGCTGTCAAGTGAGTTATACTTCACTGAACTGAACAACATTCATAACCTCACCTTATAGTTTTATGTGTACAGAGGTTGGCTATTTCTCATGAGGCAAGATCAACCACTAATTTCTTTCAAAACAGAAAGATGTGCGGCCAATGTACAAATGAGTTTTATCATAAACTTCACATCTAACAATCCACCCCTCTTTTCTTCCATTATTTGGTTTATAACAGTGACTTCATATATAGTAATAATTTCCTAGTAACTATGGCAGTTGCATAAATGTATAATGTACTAGTAAAATGCATTCAGCAAAATGTTTTAGACTGAAACAGCAACACTAGAAAAATAATATTACATTAAATGTTATTTTTGAAATAGTTAAAGAAATCAGGTCAGTTCATATTTCTTTTTGATCCACTAATTCTATTAGTGGTTCTATTACTTCATGCAAGTATTTTTTAATTTTCTTAGTTATATGGAGGAAAAAACTAATAAGCATACAAAAAGGACTAAATAGTGCTGAAATAAATTTCAGAAGGCACAATATTTTTAATATGGACTGGATGGACCAAATATGGATGCCATTTATACTTTGTACATAAGATAGTTAAACACAGTATGAAACAGTATCTCTATACATTTTTATAAGGTTGTACTCTTACTAAAAAATCAAATAGTTTAAAATATCGGAAATGATGGCTAGATCAATACTCAGTAGTGTACCTCTCTAACATGATGAAATACAGTAAGACATATACATTTTAAAAATCATTTCTAATTTTAAATGGAGAAATCACTTACATCACTTCCTTATTCCTACGTGGCCCTTCAAATGGTCTAAATGGCAGTGATCCAGTAGCTGCATGGTAAAATGTTACCCCAATGCTCCAAAGATCCACAGTTGCTCCATATTTCTTCTGATGATCTTTTCTTAGCACTGCTCTCTCATACATATCAGGATGCTTTAAAAAGAAAAGAAAAAGCTGCTAACTTGTGTTCTGTGAAATACATTACACAAAAATAGGTATTCAATAATGTCTGGAAATTCTACTTTACTAATAATTTTACTTTCCCAATCTGAAAAGACTATTTCACATCTTCCTCTCTCTCCTCAAACCTCCAATACCACCTCCTTAGACCCTCAATTTTGATGACCTCACTTCATTCTACAGTGAGAAAATGGAAGCAATCAGAGATCAACTCTCCTTTATATCTTTTACCAAAAGCCAACCTACCTGAATCTGTGTTCAGAACCAGTTACAATGGAACTGCTCTTATCAAAGGCTTAACTTTTCCACCTGTGCTGTACCAAGTTGCTTCAGTCGTGTCTGACTCTTTGCACTCCCAGGGACTGTAGCTTGCCAGGTCCCTCTGTGCATGGGATTATCCAGTCAAGAATACTGCAGTGGGTTGCCATTTCCTTCTCCAGGGGATCTTCCCGATCCAGGGATTAAACCCGCATCTCTTATGTCTCTTGCACTGGCAGGCGGGTTCTCTACCACTAGCACCACTTCTGTGCTGTGGGGCCCATCATATCATCTCATCAAATCTAGAAATCAATTCCTAAAACTACCCCTTTTATTTTATGCATCATTTCCCCCCTTTCTATTGGCTCATTTCTTTCAGCTTACACACATGCTTTCATATCTCCCATTAAAAAAAACTCCAAATTGACCTTACAACCTCTTCGAGCTATCATTAAATTTTCTGCTTCCCTCCATAGCAAAACTCAAAACAGCCGTCCACACTGACAATTGCCTTACTTCTTCATCTCCCATTCCAGCCTGTGGCATTAAATGTTACCTATATCCTTTAATGTTCCAAACCATTTCTTGTCCTGAGTTCTGGATTCATATATCCTACAGTTTTCTCAAATGTCTAAAAGGTAACTTAAACTTAAGGTATCAAAAACAGACTCCTGGTCTTCTGACTCAAACCTGCTTCCTTCTAATATTTACCCTTTAAGTAAATGGTATCATCATCTACCCAGTTGCTCATACCCAAAACATATCAGACAGCCTCAATTCCTTTCCCTCGTACCTCACATGCAATCCATGTGAGCAAGTCATAAGGGCTCTAAGATGAAAACTAAATTTCTAGAATAAATTCAGAGGACTAGCCTGATTGGGTATGTTGGAGGATACAGCAACTCAGATAAGTTGGTCTGATGTTCACCACATGGTCCTTAAGCACAGAAGACACTATGATACAGTTGTGAAGAACAGATGGAATTTATAGGGCGTGGCTTAGGAGCTTACAGATCCAGACAGAGATTCTTATGGACATTAAGCTCTGCAAAGGACAGCCAGAAGTCATACATGCTTAGCCTCCGTGACACTGTCTTTATGTAAATTACATGCTGTAAATCAAGATTTTTGGTAGATAAACCTGTAAGAGTGTACTCTGGACCAGAGCAGAGTGATCTCCCAAATGATCCCAAACTAAAACAATGCCTTATGACACTGTGGTATACGGCAGTGGCCCAAGGGACTGGGATAACACTGCTGGGAGGGTGTCTCTACTGTAAATGATGCAGTTTATGAATTCATCTCTCGAAGGGTCACAAGCTCTGGATTATTTTGGGGGGGATGGATGGGACTTTTTTGGGAAATACATTTTAATGAGAAATTAGAAGAGGTGACAAGCATGAGGGGCTTAAGACGTATGTCGGAACATGGCTACCAGATACACAGGGTCTGAGTGGTTTTGCTGATTCTGTGGCCTGGTACATAAGGCATTATTGTCTAAAGAAGCACGAGCCAGACCTCTGTCCTAGCAGAAGGTTCTTACTTTATCAATGGTGCTATGAAGAGGCCAAGAGTACCTGGACATGCCTGATCTTCAAAGAACATGAGGCTGCCAACCTGGGAAGAGCAGATACAGCGATTCTAGAAGGAGACAAAGCGGGACCTCCTCAAAAGGTGCACTAATATAGTTCCTAAATAGTATAGCTGGAAGCCTTCCCTAGGCTGAGAATGATTAGCTGGAATGGCCTGATGCATGCTGGTCTGACATATCTGGGTCCACAGGCTCTCTCCTGAACGTGCTACTTGTATTTGCACAGGGATTAGCATTAGTGTGCCCAGGCCCCTGCATCTGGGACAGGAGCATAAGGACAAACCTACTCTAGGTTCTCAGGTTAAATCGGTTTGGCCAAAATGTTCATTTGAGTTTTCCTGCACTATCTTATGGAAAAACCCGAATGAACTTTTTGGGTAATTCATATTAAGAAAGCCATCATATTAAAAACAGTAGAAGAAAAAATGCTGGTGCTTCCTTTGGTCTTTAACACATAAAAAGGAGAAGATTCAACATCTGGTCCGGGAATTCCAAAATGAGAAAAATTTTCATTTAAAAACAGAAATATTTCTAGACTGCTTAGTTTCAGGCTGTGTGTGTCTTATATCATAACTGCTGGTGTAATCTATTAGAAAAAAGAGTTGGGAATAACCTGAAATAGGAAAATAGACTACAGTAAAATTTCAGCCAAGAGATCAGCATGGACTTGGAAGTTAGTTTATTTAATGTTGTGTTCTTTCCATTTTACAAGTCTGTTAGTGGCAGAGGCTAAATTGTGGCCTTCACAGACTATGTGAAAGACTGACAGTCGGTAATAGGGATCACCCTCACAAAGGCTAGTATGGTACTGCCGTTGTTTCTTTCGATCACCACAGTCATTGGGAAGGGCTACTGGAATTTAGTGGGCAAAGACCAGAGATGAGAGACATCCTGTTGAACATGCTGACTTCCTGCATGACTTTTGAATATCCTGCTAGATATTTGTGCAGCTAAGAAATCTGTTTATAAAGATCTCACTTCATTTTATATGTAAACAGTGTATTTTTGACTATAAAGTAAACAGTATTTTTGTAGCTATAGGAATGCAATATACACAAATCTACTTTATTAAGTTAGAAACTTTATCAGGAATTCTTCAGTGCTTTGGAAAATGATGTCAGTAACAAGACTTATGATAATATGACTCACCAATTCAATACACAGGTTATCACTGCATGTGCACTGGGGGTAACATCATACACAGGTACAGGCATCTAATGATTTCAGTTGTTTGCTACTGAAATTGATAGTAAACTTTTACATATTAAATAGCTATGATTTTATCATATTTTCCTTTATATTAAGATACTATGCTCTTCCTTTAATTAGGTATGCTGGTTGATTATATTATCTAAGAATTTCATTTCAAGATACTGAAAAGAATATTGTAAAACATTTATTATTAACAGGGGGTGACCATACAGGGTAGAAACCACCAGTCTGTGCTCTGGTTGGCTTCTGCTTACTTCTCCAATTCTTATCACCTGCCTTTTCACTAGGTCCAGCTATTCTGTCATCCCTTCTGTTTCCCAAACATCCAAGGTCACTTCTGTTTTTAGGCCTTTGTAGTTGCTTGTAATGCTGCTTTCCCCCCAGATCTTTGCATGGCTTGCCTGTTTTCATCATTAAAGTATCAGCTGACTTAAGATTGAAAGGAAGCTTTCCCCAGCTATCTTTCTTCTGCTTTGCTACCTTATTGTCTTTCCAACACTTAATTATCTGAATTTATCTTATTTACTTGTCTACTGTCCTCACTAGATTGTAGGTTCCACAGGAGCAGAAATCATGTATTTCCGGTACACTACAGAAGTCTCAATTCCCACAACAATGCTTGTACATAAATAGCTGTTGGGTGAATATAATCCATTTTTAGGTTTTTTTTTTTTTTTTTGGCCGCACTGCACAGCAGGATCTTAATTCCCCGACTAGGGACTAAACCCGTGCCCCTGCACTCTAAGTGTGAAGTCTTAACCACTGGACTGTCAGAGAAGTCCCCATTTTTAAGTACTCTTAATAAAAGATTATCAAAATACAACTGCAGATTAATTAGTGGTTACATATTGATAGAACAAGTTAAGATACTTTAATGCATGCCAGAGTTAGAACAATCTGAATAAAGTTATAGGGGCACCTTGACTTTATTCAAATTATAAAATAACCATCACAGAATCCAATTGGAAAAAAGTCACAGAATCTAAGACTTTTAAAATAAAACTCAGAGCCATAACCAATTAGTGACAGCTATATATTATAAACTTTCTGATTACATGTTAAATGTACTTATTTTTAAGTGCCTTTCTTAAGTGTTTCAAATGTTTACTAACTTCACACAAACACATCTATATAAACTGTTTCAACCACGGAGCTTTTCTAGTTTTCTAGTATTTGAAGTTAGATCTTTTAGAGGCATTTCATTTTTTTGTGTGTGTTTCTAATAATGGTTCTTTTCATCTTTCAGTAACCAGCCTCCCTGAAGAGAGTCTTCTTCAGAATTATAATGAAGTTTGCTCTACAGAGAACTGTATTATAACAAGCTTGTAATATATTAACTGCTCTGATCCAAATAAGGAAGCCTTTACTAGCTAGATGCTTCTGGAGTGTACAGACAGTTCTTTCTTTTAACATAGATGCATAACATTAGTAAAATTATTTAAGAGTATTATAAAACTTACAAGAATTTTTTTAACAGAAAGCAACACCCTTAGAAACCAATACCTAATTCCACATTACATACCATATTCATTAGAATAGAAAATTTAGTTTTTGCCATGAGTTAAGACATTTTATAGAGTGATCTGGTTGACCAACTACCCATATTTATAATATATCCAGCTTCCAAAATAAAATTATTAGTGATGCATGACTTACCAAATATTCTTCTGTGCCATACAGAGAAACAAACTGCTCATCATCTTCTAATTCTCTAGCTGCACCAAAATCTGTGAGTTTGTACACAGACTGTCCGTCTTCCCCTATCACACGCATGATATTTCCTGGCTTGATATCACGGTGAACTATGCCATTCTCTCGGAGATGATTCATTCCACCCACTTCAACAATAAATATAAAACAAAGGAAATCATAAGTAGGTATGTGTGTGTGCATCAGATTCACTAATGAACATTAATATATTCTTATTCACTCAATGTAAGTTTTTACATAAGTTGGTCCAAAGTCATCTTAATCAAAGAAGTAATAGATTATACTTAGATTTTGTATTTCATGCTTGAGTAATGAGAAATTTTAGAAGAACAGGGATCAATATGGTCTAAGGAAGAGTCCAGTCTCTCTTAAATACTGTCAAGAAAATGGAACACAATGATCTTAAGCCTATGACTTCCTGAATTACTTTTTGTTATATACCTGTGGGCCATCTACCTAAACCCAAGAATACAAATTTCCAAGAAAAATAATATTTCACCATAATTAAAATTTTTACTTTGGGGAAAAAAATTCCATAAAATAGTAAACTAGACTCAATACATAATATAGTAAAAAAAAATATTAATAGAAATTGCTGAAATTGTTTGGGCTAACTGACATGCAGTGTCATAGAATGATAGTCTGAACCATTTGTTTGACAGCTGACAGATTAATGTCCAAGCATGACATATAAAAATAAGTTTCAAGATATCAACATTCAATTATGGAAACTCAGGACTACCAGTATACTTAGGAAGCTAAGTAGTCTCTACTGCTTCCAGTATCAATTTCAAGAATTCCCACTAACCTCATACTTTATAACACTGGGCTTTTCCTATTCTTCAAATATTGATTCATTTCTTTCCAAGAAGATATTATTCCCTGTGGCTGCCATATTCTTTTTTATTTTTAATAACAGGTTTATTGAGATAAAATTTACATATCATAAAACTCATTTTTTAAAGTATACAATTCAGCAGTTTTTAGTATAGAGCCACAGAGTATACAAACCATCACACCAATTTCAGAACATTATCATTATGCAAAAAGAACCCCCACATCTCTATTAGCAGTCACTCCTTGACTCCACTCTTCTCTCAAAGCCTTGACCACCATTACTCTGCTTTCTGTTTCTAAGGATCTGCCTATTCTGAACATTTCACATAAATGAAATCATACAAATACTGTTGCCTTTTGTATCTGGTGTTTCTCACTAAGCATAATTTTTCAAGGTGCATCCACGTTACAGCATGTACCACTACTTCATTCTTGTTGCAAACAAATAACACTCCACTGTATGTAGCCCATTTATCTATTCACCAGTTGGTGAATACTGGGCTTCCTTTTTTTGTTGTTGCTATTATTATAAATACTGGTACACAAGTTTTTGTGTGGAAATATTTTCAATTCTTTTAGATGAATACCTAGGAATGGAATTGATAAGTCCTATAGTAACTGTTTAACTTTTTGAAGAACTGTCAGTCTACTGTGTAAAGTGCCTGCACTTTTTTTTACAATACCACCAACAGTATACGAGGGTTTCAATTTCTCTACATCCTTACCAATGCTTGTTTTGTCTTTTTGATTTTAGCCATCCTAGTGGGTATGCAGTGGCATCTCTTTACGGTTTTGATTTGCATTTCCTTAATGCCTAATGATCTTTTTATATATTTGTTGGTCACCTGCATATCTTCTTTGGAGAAATGTCTACCAAATCCTTTACTGATTTTTAAATCGGGTAGTCTCTTTATTGTTGACTTGATGGTATAAAAATTCCTTATCAGACATCTGATTTGCAAATATTTTCTCTCATTCTATGAGCTGTCTTTTTACTTGACTCTGTCCTTTAGACACACAAAAGTTAATGTTGATGAAATTTATCTACTTTTTTCTTATTGTACTTGTGCTTTTGATATCATATTTAAGAAAGCACTCCATAAAGGTCTTTAGCTTTGAATGTAAGAAATTTATTTTTAAAAATTCTTATGTCATTAAATTATATTTACACACATATATAATCATATAAACAAATAAACATACCCACATCTCGCAAAACAATTAGAAACTCAGACTCTGGTAGTCCATAGGCATTAGATGGTTCTTCTAAAACAGTGTATAAACTCCCACATGGACAAAATTCCATAATAAGTACTTTATGTCTTGTTGTTGTCTGGAAAAAAAAAATCACTGACTGGGGAAATGGAAAAAATAAATTTTCAATATATGCCAATACTCATCTGACTTCATTTAAAAGTTGGATTTGCTACAATAATGAAGGTATTTTGAACTGCTTTTTACCTAGGGTTTGTTAAATATTTGTTGACTGTACAGATGAGAGTTAACACTTTCCAAAATTAATATTAAAATTGGATTTGTCTTTAAAGACAAACCACAGTAAAAGCTGGCTAAATCCAATTAGAAAATCACTGCTACAATGTTATAACGGATCTTTCAAAATTGTTTAATTTCTAATACATAATAGTACATTTAGGATATGAGCTTTTGTCATGAATCTCTTAAAACACTTGAGTTCTTCTTGTGACAAACACTTTCACTACTTTTACTTCAAAGAAGGGAGTTATAGCTTTTTGGGGGGGCAGTACCATGTGGCATGTGGGATCTTAGTTTCCAGATCAGGAACTCAACCTGCGCCCCAGGCAGTGTAAGCCCAGAGCCCTAAGCACCGGGCTGCCAGAGAGTTCCCTGAGTTTTAGCCTTAAAAAAAATAGGTAGCAGAATAATTGAGTGGTCCCCTTGGAGCAAAGTTCTAGTCAGCTCATAGGAATCTGAGCTGCTGATCTGTTTTAAACCATGATTTTAATGTACCATTGATTATAAGATACAACATCAATTTAACAATAGCTTTATAGAGGAAAAAAAGAAGCATTACCAACTTACAAATACACATTGATTATAACATAATGCCCATTTCAGAAACTTGAAAATGTGAATGAATCTTAAGTACAGCAGTCATTATCATTTTTTACTCTTTCTTCCTTTTATAATTTTTTTCTATATATCCCCAAAATAAATTTATAAAATATTTAAAAAACTTCTTTACTATTGAGTAGTATGAAAGAAATAATTTTAAAAGAAAAAAGCTGTTGCTTTTAAATAATGAAATAACTGAGTTTTGAGGAGTTGAAAATTTGAGAAATATCTCTAATTTCATCACTGAGATAATTATATTTGGTATGTTTCCTTCCAGTCTTTTTTCTACGTAACAAATCACATTATAGACACATAACACTTTGTACACCATACTGTATTTATCAAGATCATACTGCATATATATTTTTAATACTCATTTTCTCACAAAACATTATATATAAGCATGCTCCCAGGTGACTGAAATTTTGTTAAATATTTCTTTTTATTACTGCTTATTGGAAAAGACTCTGATGCTGGGAGGGATTGGGGGCAGGAGGAGAAGGGGACGACAGAGGATGAGATGGCTGGATGGCATCACTGACTCGATGGACGTGAGTCTCAGTGAACTCCCGCAGTTGGTGATGGACAGGGAGGCCTGGTGTGCTGCGATTCATGGGGTCGCAAAGAGTCGGACACGACTGAGCAACTGAACTGAACCGAACCACTGTGCAGTACAGAATTAATTTTAGCTAGAGAGTTAAAGCCCTTGGCTACTGGGAGCTGATTCAATAGGCCTCTAGAATGTCCTATCTGCTAAAAGTGTCTCTATCTGGGGGCTTTGGCCATGTGACGGTCTAAAAATGTAATTTATGATGGGGATCTTAGGACGTGCACTTCCGTTTCGACTTCTGGAGGCTAAGGAATTAGCCAGAACCCACAGGAAGGGTTGGAGACTAAAGTTCGGCCATGCGGAATATGTGATTGAGCCTCAGTAAAAACTGTGCACTCCAAAGGCTTGGATGAGCTTACAGGGTTGACAGTACTCTGTGTGTACTATCATATCATACATCAATGCCAGGAGGATAATGTATCCTTGCGGAAAGGAAGATTCATGTTTAGAACCCTCCTACATTCTGTCCTATGGCCCTATGGATCTCTTCCTTTGGCTAGTTCTAATTTATATCCTTTTGCTTTGCTGAGATACTAACTTGTAAGTAGAGTTGACCCTTGAACAAAGCAGGGGTTAGGGGTGCTGACTTTCCATGCAGTAGAAAGTAGTTTACAGTCAACGCCCTGTATCTGTAGCTCCATATCTGCAGATTCAACCAATCTCAGATTGTGTAATACTGTAGTACATATTTAGTGGAAAAAAATTCACATTATTATTGGTGGACTTGTGCAGTTCAAACCTGTGCAGTTTGAGGGTCAACTGTATAGTGCCTTCCTGAGTTCTGTGAGTCATTCAACATTCTAGCAAACTATCAAATCTGAGGGCAGTCATGGGAAGCCCCAAATTTGTAGCCAGCTGATCTTAAGGGAAGATGGCCCTGGAGACGCCTGAACTTGCAGCTCGTGTCTGAATGAGCAGTCTGGAGGGACTTCTCTGACTGCACGGTTTGTCAACTCCTCTGTGGCTCGTGTAAGAAGTCTTGAACAGACTTGGCAGTCCAGAGGGCTATGCTTTTAATCTTCAGTATCGCTAACTCTGGCTAACTATCCATCAACCATTCTAATTTATTTAACCATTTTTTATTATAAACAGGACAGCAATGAACATCTTTGTGCATGAAATTATAGCTTACATTTCTGATTACTTTCTAAGAAGTAATCACTAAAAATGAAATCACTGATATAAGGAATATAAACTGCCAAATTGTTTTTCAAAAAGGTGTGATTTGATTACCCATAATAATGAGATTTCTATTTTTCTAAAGACATTTTTATTTTCACTGTTTCCCACTAAAATCAATTCTGTCTTTGACAACTGGATTCACATATCACTCTCTGGATTCCAAAGATTTTTTATAAAGCCTTCCTTGCATTGTTTAACTTTCTCTTTATGTAATTATGTCAATTTAACTTCGCTTAGGTTTTGCTGTTAGTAATAATACTGGTAACCACATTGTATATTCTTTTATTACTTCAACTACTTTTTCTGATTCCATGAGATTTTCCATTGTTATAGTCCATTCCATTCCAACAATTTCCATTGTTATATCTGTTTCTGAGAATAAATATTTGATGGTATGAGCCTTAATTTTCAGCATTAAAAAACCCACTCTTTATAGAACAATTTTTATGTTAGATTATTTCTCCTGAATTGTATTAACAACAATAAACATGACAGGATTAACTAAAGCTTGATGACTTACCTCCTCTTCAATAGCAAATAATTTGACAATGTTTTTGTGATTCAGTTTTTTTAACACTTCAAATTCTCTCATTTGAACATCCACTGGACGAAGGAAGCTTATGTTATTAAATACTTTGATAGCAAATAAGTCACCAGTTTTCTAAGAAAAGGAGAGAAAGCTTTTATTTACTTATAATATAAAGAAAATAAAAAAGGTAGCATTAGAACAAGATACAGCAATTTATCTTTTTTGTAGAACACCCTGAATATTTTTAAGCATTGGTAGTTTATACTAGGACTCTTGATCTTTTTTTTTTTAATCTAAAATACATTAATCAACTGCTCAATATTTATTTCAAATAGTATGCTTTGGAATGTAGAAAAGGCTATTTTCTTTCATATTATAAATAAAGCTTCCATTGTGATACATGTGGCAAAGACAGCCAACAATACTAAAGGCAAACACGTATTTTGACTGAGAAATAGTGAAACTCACAAGGTTTCTCTGGGAACTAATAGTTTTAAACTAATCAAAGCAGGAAGAGAAAGATTATAAAGATTATATTCCACATATGAAATTTTTAGTAAGAATCTCAAAGTAAGGCAATTAACTTTTAAGATTCCCTAGCTGGATAAAATGTGTGTATGTGGAAGTGGAGGAGTTAACAGTAAGGTTAGAGCACACCCTTCTTGCTGGATTGCACCATGGCTGCTGCTGGGGACTTTCTGCAACTTCACCTAGATGACTAGGGCAGGTTGCTGCTTCCCACATAATTTCTAAAGGATCAAAGGCATTTCCTTTCCTTTACCAAAACAGCTGCGGTAGCCCAACTCTCACTCTCTCAGGGTCCACTGAAGTACATCAAACACAGAATTACAAAGCACAGCCGAAATTGGGAAGGCATCTTAGAAGTACAAAACACATGCTTCATTCCAGGTGAACAGCACATTCTCATGTTCTTCACAGAATTAACCTTAAAGGCTCTCCTGCAAACCCTCTCACCTCTTTCCAATCACTCAGGCCAGATTCTCTGAGTTTAACCTTACTTTTCCCACAACCCAAGGCTGAACCCGCCTAGTTAGTGGAAAGCTCGTTTCCTCTATGAGCTTGGGGTTCAAGCATGCCTTACGTAAAGCTTTCTCATGGCTCTCTGTCTTCGAGGACCCTGCGCTTTTCCTGCTTTGAAGCCCTCTCTACAGCTTCCCACCCAGATTAACCACCTACATCTCGTCGCCCTCCTCCCCTCATCTTAGAATTTCATGATCTTCTTCTTAAGACCATTTAGCTGTCTCACAAGCTCAGTCTTAAGTGCACTCTGTAGAGACCATCATCTGTGTGATGAGATCACTCCTCCCTTTCTCCCATGCTCCCTCCACACCAAATACACGTATATTCTTTCCAGAGGAAAAGACCAACTGACTGTTTTCAGACAGAATGAAAATGGAACAATTTAACCAGGGCTCATTCATACTGTTTTACCATTTGATCAGCCAGGATAAGAACACTATCAAATCTATTACCACCCGACAGAGATTTTTCTTGAGAACATTTGTCTTAAACTTAGTCTGAAATGAGGAGAATCCTAAGAAAAGAGCAAGCAGGGGAAATAACACAATGCTGCAATGTATCCACTGTGACCAAGGCCAGTATTTTCCACTCTTCTGTGGTCTAAACATACCCCTGAGTTCACTGGGATATGTGACAGCATGTCCCAGTTTCCCTCCATTCAACTGCACAGTCACCTATCAGTCACTGTCCTTAAGTCAAAGCACTACGAATAATATTTAGAGATTCACGAGTACACATATATACAACGTGCAGGTCAACATGTCCTTCCTAAAGCTCTCCCCCCTTTAACTTCACCTAGTTATCACATGCATATACATTCATCCACACACGGTAGCAGCTCCAGGCAACTTAATGAAAAAGAGACAAATTAAGTAGGTAATAAACTTTGTATGGGGCTTCCCTGGTGGCTCAGACAGTAAAGAATCTGCCCACAATGCAGGAGACCTGGGTTCGATCCCTGGGTTGGGAAGTCTGCCTGGAGAAGGGAATGGCTACCTCCAGTGTCCTTGCCTGGAGAATCCCATGGACAGAGGAGCCTAGCGGGCTATAGTCCATGGGGTCACAAAGAGTCTGACACTACTGAGCAACTAACACTTTCACTTTCATATTTTGTACAGGGCTTCCTGGTGGCTCCATGGTAAAGAATTTGCCTGCCAATGCAGGGGACATGAGTTCAACCCCTGGATTGGAAAGATCCCCTGGAGAAGGAAATGGCAACCCACTCCAGTATTCTTGCCTAGGAAATCTCATGGACAGAGGAGCTTGGTGGGTTACAGTCCATGAGGTCATAAACAGTTGGACACGATTTAGCAACTAGTCAATAACAACAACAAATACCCTGAATAACAAATAGTAAATTTAGGGACCTGGTCACTCCCAGCAATAACATAAAAAGGGTTTAGCTAATACAATTAAAGATCCTTAAACAAGCAGTAATTAAGGGGGAAGCAGGATTTTGGGGGTATAGTCCAACTGATGTCACTGAGAACAAATATGGTTTCTCAAAACACATTTTGAATACTAAACTAGATGTTGGCAATATTATAAGTCAATTCTTATGCCTCTCAAATCCTTATTTGAGGTTTTTGAACTCTATTGGATAAAGAACATTTTTACTTCCTTTGAAGAACTTTAGGTCGTGTCAGGGTAGTCTACTGTAGTTCGTCCTCATTCACTCATTCTTTCAGTCATCAGGCATTTATACCACCTACTAAATGTAAGTACTAACATGAAGGACACTGGATATCTAAGTAGGGAAGTAAGGAAAGGCACTAGTAAATAGATATTTACTAGCCTCAGGCACTTTAAATATGCCTCCCTCAGTTCCTACCACTACTGAGTACCTGTCACTCCCTCAGTTTCTAATTTATGTTCCTTCCAGTGCCACCTTGCTACTAAACCCAAAACTCTTCATGCAGGAACTGTACTTAAAATCATTAAAATCTTAGTGATTTTAATAAATTCTGTGGCTAAAATCACTAGGTCCACTCAAAGTATTTGACATATACCAGGTAAGTCTGATAAGTTAATTTGGGTCATAGGAAGACAGAGGGTCAGATGTGTCTCACTGCTAAATTCAGTGCTGCCACCCATTTTCTCTTCTTGGCACATTGCACGAAACAAAAACAATTTCTAGGACAGGAATATTCAAGGCTGATCACCATGAATCTGATCAAGGACTGGAACGTGTGGATAATTCTAAAAACTGGAGGTGAAAAAAAAGCTGAAAACTGTTCGACACTTCTGATTCACTCCCTAAGAGCCACAGAGGAAATAGCACCCCTCTGTGAACATTTATTTCATTGTCACAGACAGAACTGACTGGTGGTCTCAAGGCTACAGAAAAATATATAGAAACTCCTCCTTACTAAAGTGTTTTGAGCTCCTGGGCTGAATTCTTAGTGCTGAAAAACTAGTAGATGATTATTTGCATCATAAAAGGATGTTTTTATTCTATTATTTTTGCAGCTTCCTTCCCAGAACAGAAATTTTAATGATTTTAAATTTCTTCATTTTTAAATGACTTCAATTATCTTTCATTTCATTTTCCAGTATAGAAGCTGACACAGAGTCCTTTTGGTTCCTGAAATGCCTCTGGGATTAGCCCTTTTATTCTATTCTCCCTTGCACTAACCAGTTCTGATTACCTCATACCAGGATATAGCCTTTGAAACCTGGGCTCCTTGTTGATAACTTCACTTTACACCAATCTACTCTGTAGAATGCTGGTTTACTTCAGGGGCAAGAAGCCTTACTACAGCACAGCAGAATCATCTGGGGGTTCCCCTCAAAAGTTCCCATCTGCTCCTCACCACGCCTCTCTCTACTGCCTCCTACCCCAAATCACCGCCACACTGAACTCTGTCAGTGAGCTCACTCTCTACCGCAGGAGGACCAGGTGGAGGAGAGAGCCAAAAGGCCAACACTAATTTTCCCTAGTTCCTTTTTTCATAGAACCTTCTGTTTTTCTCCTTTCCCCAGCACATGACCTCTGCCACTCCTAGGTAGATAACACCGCCTCTGACACCAGCAATACCTTAAATAACCACAGAAACACATACTCTCTTTAGACAAAATAATCAAACCCACCAAGTGTAAGCGTGCATCTCAGAAAACTACACATACAGTGCTTTCACAGAATTCTCCGTACCAACCTTATGTCTTCCACGAAAAACATTTGCAGTAGCTCCTTGGCCTAAAATATCAGATAAAAGCCACAGATGATTAGAAGTGCTCTGCATCTCGGCGTGCTCAGGCGATCCTCCTGTTATACTAAGAGAAAAGAAAAAAAAATTGCATGCTTGTTTTAAGGGAATAATACATTTAAGAAACAAATGTTAGCTACTTTTATTCTCAAGAAAGAGCACCTATAATTTACTGCTAAATTGAAGTGTACAAACAGTCCAATAAAAATCTAACTTTCCAGCAATAGTAAAGACTAAAATGCTATGTGGGCTCTGAAAAAGCTTTAACTAATGACATCTTATATATTCAGTTTAATTCACAGGGCTGAAAAAAATATTTATTTCCTTCTAATTTTTTCTCTGTCAATGAAAGTGATAATTTACCTCCTTAAAATGTTTTGAGAGATTAATCACTGATGCATCATATTTTAAAGTGTTTTAAATAAAATAAGGTAAAATACAACAAAAATATAGAAAAAAATAACTTTGTTTCTTTCAGGTGCAAGGCAACACTAACGAAAACAATTGTCGCCATTACATAACCTTTCCTAATTTAAAATTTCCTCAACCCAGAGCCTGACAACCAGGATTCAAAAGAGACCTTTCAGCCACAAATTCTGAAATTAACTTAAGGATAGTTTTTCCAACCTCCAAATATATAAATAAACACATACTTAGTGTATATTAACAAGTCTTTAAAAATAAGCAGGGGAGACTATGCATGTTTAGAGGCAAGAAATATATGGAAAAATCTCTGTACCTTTTGCTCAATTTTGCAGTGAACTTAAAACTGCTCTAAAAAAATTAAGTCTTTAAAAAAAAAACAATACCCCTACCCTTGTCCTTCAATATTCTAAAACTGTGTATCTATAAGGATATTGTAAATATTTGTGCTCCATGATGGGAGTAAAAATGAGGTATGCTAAATAGCATAAACACTTGTTCCACCATGCCAATCTAAACCTGATGTAGTGTCACATTTAATCTTAACATCCTTTCACAGTTAAGTCAGAAATAGATATTCTGGAATGAATTAATGAATGCCAATATTCCAAGTAGGGTTAAGAACACAAAGAATGGACAAGGTCCAAACTTCAACAATCTTTGTATATTAAGATATATGAATATAATTTTACCCCCAACTAATTCAGATAAATAATTTTATATACAGTAATTTATGGGAAATAAGCAGTAAAAATAAGATTCTGTTTTCAAAATATGAAATACACATATATCAGCTACTGATATAATAAAATTGTCAAATATCTTTTCAATAATATCTTCAAGTATTTCTCAAGAATGAAAAGCTTCCCTAATTAATGTAACTTTGCTGCTTGAGCTAACTATAACTGACAAATAATATCATTAGGTACCTATGTACATCTAATGGGTAATATAAAACACATTGATCAGCTAAGATATGAGGCTCTCTAATATGCAGATGGAGAAGGCAACGGCACCCCACTCCAGTACTCTTGCCTGGAAAATCCCATGGACAGAGGAGCCTGGTGGGCTGCAGTCCATGGGGTCGCTACAAGTCGGACACGATTGAGCGATTTCACTTTCACTTTTCACTTTCATGCACTGGAGGAGGAAATGGTAACCCACTCCAGAATTCTTGCCTGGAGAATCCCAAGGATGGGGGAGCCTGCTGGGCTGCCGTCTATGGGGTCGGACAGAGTCGGACACGACTGAAGCAACTTAGCAGTAGCAGCAGCAGCATATGCAGATATTAAGCTACGGTGTCACAATGATTGGGGAAATGCCTTTTCAAACTATCTACCAATTATCCCACAACAACAGCATGCTAAAACATGACTCAGCACACCTAGAAGATGCTTGCTATATAAATCTTTCCAAAAATTTGACACAACATAAGCAGGCACTCAACAAGTACGGGATTGGCGATCCTGCCTTAAGTCTACTTCCTTATACCGTCCAAATTGAAAGTTACCATTTGTTCATAGATGAAAACCGGCTTGGTGACGCCGCATATGGACAAAGTTCCAGGATTTCCAAACTCTACCACTAAGTGAATCATTTATTAAACATAACATTCAGCGTTCTACAGCGAAAAAAGCCGGCCTTCGGTTACGCACACAATTATTGGGGAGAACTTGTTTTGAGGACACCTATTGAAAACACCGGGGAAACGGGCTGGAAAATACACTCGTAAGCCATTTCCCAAAGGAAACGTTTGGGAATTTGCATTACATGTATGTTCATTAAAAACGTTTTCGGCTTCTAGCTTCCGGTGAGCCAACCCCTGCTGTTTTCATTAAAACCCTAATGACATGTCTTTTTAATCGTCTGAAAAATCAAACGATCGCGTTCACGCTCGGAAAGACAGGAGAAAGCAGCCAGTCTAACTCCAAGGGAAAGGGGCATCAATGCCCGCCTGCCCGGGCGGCCAGGGCCCAACCCCAGTAACGGATACATCCTCTTTCTCGGTGCCCAACGACACCAGACCCGTGAGGGCCCGGGTCAAAGGGCCGGCCATGGGGCGAAGAGTCCAGACGCAGCGGACCGGCCCGCGAGACCATTTCGGCCGGCTTCGCACGCCCCGGCCACCCTGGAGGCGGTGTCCGCCCAGTCAGGGTCGGGGAGGGCTCGGCCTCGGGTCCCGCTAGGCTCCTCGGGTCGCCCGCCCCGCCTCCGCCCTGACTCAGCACACCAGTTTCCCACGGGGGCGGGATTGCTTCTCGCGGGCCATGCCTGGCTCCGCAGCCCGTGCCCCACGCGTCTGCAACCCCTCCGCCCGAGCCGTCCCGGCTTACCTTGCCCGGTCTCCGCCGCTCCACCGCCAGCGGGCTCCCGCGGCCTCCCTGCGCCTCAGGCCACTTCCGGCTTCGCAAACCCTGGACAGAGGCCACGTGACCGACGGCCGGCGCGCGGGTGCGCGTGCGCACTCCCGCCGGCTCGGCCTGGGCCTCAGCCTCCGCTGCCAAGGCTGGTCGCACGGCTGGCTCCGCGATTTTCTGTGACGAGGATCCAGGAGGCTGGGTGGGTGTCTGAGTCCGACCCAGTCCACATCCACCGCCTGTCTCCCGCTTACTCTGAGGGTAAAGCCGGAGAGCTCTGCGCAGTGAGCGCAAGAATTCAGATTCCCACGCGGCAAATTCCGCCGCGTCCCCCAGTGCAGTGATAGTGGGGCAGACAGATAGGGACCGATGATTACAAACATATAATAATCACAACTATGCAGAATACTGACACGTGCGGGGCCATCGCTGCAGGGATAGATTCGTACGTAAAGAAGACCACGTTGGCTGCAGGGGAGCCAGATTATCGAATGTAAACAAGCTCATTTAATTCCATCTTTTTAGATTGTATTTTGGGCTTCCCGGCTTCCCTGGTGGCTCAGAGGTTAAAGCGTCTGTCTCCAACGCTGGAGACCCGGGTTCGATCCCTGGGTCGGGAAGACCCCCTGGCGAAGGAAATGGTAACCCACTCCAGTATTCTTGCCTGGAGAATCCCATGGACGGAGAAGCCTGGTAGGCTACAGTCCACGGGGTCGCAAAGAGTCGGAGACGACTGAGCAACTTCATTCACTTTTGGGCTTCCCTGGTGGCCCAGACGGTCAAGTGTCTGCCTGCAACGCGGAAGACCCAGGTTCGATCCCTGGATCGGGAAGATATCCTAGAGAAGGAAATGGCAACCCACTCCAGTACTCTTGCTTTGGAAAATGACAATAGTGGAGAATCTAGGGACTAAAATCAGGTGCCCTGCAATATTTGTGCCGCTGAGAGCTCAAGCAGCTATTCCCTAGAGATCCCTCTGGCCCACTGACAGCACTGCAACCTTTCTCAGCACTAGAGGCTCAAGAGACTTTTGCTGCTGAGAGAGAAATTCCGGAGGGAAGGAGGAGGAAGGCGGGAGTCCTTTCCAGGTGAGAACTACAGGTGCCAGGAGTGAAAGAAGGAAACTGTGGCAGAGTGGTTTAAGAGCAGAGGCTTTTGAATGGAGCTGACCTGGATTGCAGTCCCAGCGCTTTTTGCTAATGACGACGTGCTGCGGTTCATGGGGTTGCAGAGTCGGACACGACTGAGCGACTGAACTGGCTTTAGACAATTTGTTTTTTAACCTAAGCCTGTTTTTTAGGGCTTCCCTGGTAGCTCAGAAGGTAAAGAATCTGCCTGCAATGCGATAGACCTGGGTTCGATCCCTGGGTGGCGAAGACCCCCTGGAGAAGGAAATGGCACCACACTCCAGTATTCTTGGCTGGGAAAATCCCATGGACAGAAGAACCTGTCTGGCTACAGTCCATGGAGTCACAGAGACTCAGCAACTAATACTTAAGTCCTTAAGCGTGTTTTTATCATATATCATAGGTACAAAACGGAGAAAACAAAATCCACTATAATGTTACAAAGGAATTTACATTATTAAACTTTTAAACAATGTTTAATGATGGAATCATTCTAACAACGGTCTATTCATTGCTTACAATTCCCACTAATTTTAGTTCACCCCTATCTAATGCCAAGGAGAAGGCCTTGAGTCCAAGTTCCTTATAACAGTATAACCTACATCTCAAAGTTGAATGGGAGAAAATGTGATTAGCTGAAGGCCTTGATTCAAAATGTTTACTGCATTGAGGAACACTGAAATACTTTTTCTGGAAGATCAAGCCGTTTGTGAAGCATTTAATGTTAGTATTTAAGATTTAAATAAACTGTTAGGCCCAAAACTGTACCAGGCCTCATAAAACTTGTAGTTCCATAGTTAAGACATACAAATCCCTGTCTTCTTGCCTCAGTGAGGCTTTGTTAAGGTGAGATTCACCCTTGAGACAATTATTGGGGTGTTTGCTTTTGGAGACTATTATACAATACAGGTAAGGCAATTTATGATGAAAGTTTCCTAATTGCTATGGCACCCCCTAAGTGAAGTGCTCTAGACAACTTCAAGGAAGCAAAGTGTGAATTATTACACATGATTAGATACCATGATGGAGAAGGCAATGGCACCCCACTCCAGTACTCTTGCCTGGAGTCCCATGGACAGAGGAGCCTGGTAGGCTGCAGTCCATGGAGTCGCTAGGAGTCCGACAGGACTGAGCGACTTCACTTTCACTTTCATGCATTGGAGAAGGAAATGGCAACCCACTCCAGTGTTCTTGCTTGGAGAATCCCAGGGACGGAGGAGCCTGGTTGGGAGGCTGTCTCTGGGGTCGCACGGAGTCGGACACGACTGGAGTGACTTAGCAGCAGCAGCAGCAGCAGCAGGTACCATGAAGTTTTAATCTCTATTATAGATTCTTAATGCCCATTTTGATTTCTCTTAGCTCTGAACACTTGTGAATCTTCTGAAGGGCTTTAAAGAGCCAGGAAGGAAGAAGGAGGGGTCACCTTTACATATATGGAATAAACAGTGCAGTAACAATGGCTACTCGAGGCTTGCCAGGTGGCTCAGTGGTAAACAATCTGCCTGCCAAACAGGAGACTTGGATTCAATCCCTAGGTCAGGAAGATCCTCTGGAAAAGGAAAGGAAATTCCAGTATTCTTGCCTGGAATATCCCATGGACAGAGAAAACCCAGCAGGTTACAAGAGAGTATATAAAATAGCATGGGGTCACAAAAGAGTCAGACACCACCTAGTGACTAAACAATAGTTCTTATCAATAAGCAGATGCTGCAGTAAGCTTTTTTCATGTTTAACTTACTGAATTTTTAGTTATAAAGTAGTTACCATTATTTCCCTCATTTTACAGATGGGTAAACTGGGGCAGAGAGAACTTATCAAAGGTTTTAAAACCAATTACTGGCATAACTGCTATCTGAACCTACTGAATCTGGATCCCAAGCCTGTCTAAGCTCTTAACTACTATGCTATGCAATTCAGTATACTCTGAACAATCAGTTCAAAGATCATTGCAACATACGCAATGATCTCTCCCACTGTACAGGGGAACTTGTCAAAGGAACAATAGCTCTCACTCATCTATTTTTAAAATCATTTTTGTTGAAGTACAGTCATCCCTTAGTATCCACAGGGGATTGGCTCCAGGACCCGCAGATACCAAAATCCTTGGATGCTCATTTCGTATATAAAATAGCATAGTATTTGCATGTAATCCATGCACATCCTCCCACATACTTTAAATGATCTCTAGCTTACAATACCTAATACAATGTAAATGCTATATAAATAGTTCTCAAGTACAGCAAATTCAAGTTTTGATTTTTCAAACCTTCTGGAAATTGTTTTTTCCAAGTGTTTTTGACCTAAGGTTGGTTGAATCCATGGATGTGGAACCTGCAACCTGCATCTCATTGATCCATTTTTACAATTAACTGTCAAGGATTTTTCAAACCTTCTGCTGACTGTAACCTGCATATGACATCTCATTGATCCATTTTTACAATTAACTGTCAAGTTTTGATTTTTCAAACCTTCTGGAAATTGTTTTTTCCAAGTATTTTTGATCTAAGGTTGGTTGAATCCACGGATGTGGAACCTGCACATACAGAGGGCTGACTGTATAATATACATCTCATTGATCCATTTTTACAATTAACTGTTAACTTAGTTTAGCACCTTTATTCTATGTTAGGAAAATGCTTAAAATCGTTTCTGGAATTAACCCCAGGAGAATATTTATGTAAAATTAAGGATACAATTTTAGGGAATTTAGAAGACCACTAAAGCCCATCCATGAAACCTCTAGGGACCACATGGGCCAAAGGTTAGAAAAAACCCTTAACCACCCTAAAACCTTACTTGGGAGTTTGGAATTTAAACTTAAATGATGACTATAGTAATTCTGCTGCTCAGTTTTGTCCATCCTTTCTTAATTTTCCAATAGTGCTACTGGTCTTATCGTCTTGGTTTCTTGCATGAAAGTGAAAGCATTAATCACTCAGTTGTGTCCGACTCCTTGCACCCCATGGATTGTAGCCCGTCACGCTCCTCTGTCCATGGAATTCTCCAGGCAAGAATACTAGAGTGGGTAGCAGTTCCCTTCTCCAGGGGATCTTTCCGACCCAGGGATTGAACCCAGGTCTCCCGAACTGCAGGCAGACTCATTACTGTCTGAGCCACCAGGGAAGGTTTCTTGCATAGTTATGAATACAAACGGGGGAAGGCAGGGGAACTAAACCGGCAGCTACTACTTATAAGCATTATAAACACAAAGGTATATTGTGACCTAAGTAAATCCAGTTAAGATGGAAAATGTTAGATTTTTAATTCTATCAACATATGCATACAGGCTTTTTGTAGTGCATTTGAAAAAAGATTCTAAATTGCTTAATAGAACAAAGTAGGATATACTCTTTTAGGAGCATAATTAAATCATCCAAACACTCATACAGTATGTGCAGTCCCTTAAATGGAAAATCAAGGAGAGATGAAAAAATAAGGCTCAAGTATTTAAAATAATTCCAAAAGACTTGATATATTTCACTACATAAAATTTATTTGCTTTTTTTTTAATAAAAAATGTATAACACCAGCACCTACTCTTTAATCAGTTAATTTATGAAACCATTCTGTTTTGTAGAATACACATTGGCATTGAAACAGTCTAAGGAAATGTAATAGCTATCTACAAAAAAGTTAATTTTGATTTTATTCCCCCCACTTTTTTATGAGTCTGCACACATAAATGAAAGTTTATGAGTCTGCACACATAAAACAAAAATTTTAATTTTCAAACATTTTATATTCAGTAATGAAAAAGAAGTACACTGTTTTCTTGCTATGGTCTTTATAAAGGACTTAAAAGTTTCAAGTTAAAAAAAAAAAAAGGTACTAGGATAACTCTGCTGTATCTTACAACAGCACTTTTATATAGAACGATTTAATCGGCATGCAACTTCTCTATGTTGTCACATACCTGTAATTTAGGGGAAATTACACCCATTTTAGAGAAAAAAATCCCAAAACATATACTGCAATAAGCTCAAAGCAATGTTAAAAAGACCAGTGTGAACAGCACACAAAAAATTGTTTATTTATAAATTATTAACTGGAATTCTTGATCATGAAGTAGGCACAGGGAGATCTAGTCCTCAGGGCTTTGCTCTCTGGAAGAACACCTGTAAATAAGGTATTAGTTCATTTAGTACTGATGTCAGATGATTATCACCTTTTACCTGAAGAAGGGCTCCATGTTACTGGGTGCTAGTCACTATTCTAAAACATTTCATATACTCCATAAATCACACATAATACAAGCCAAAAACTGTCTCTTCTGGACAACTTGGTAAGTCTAGAGATAACTAATGTTGCCATTACTCAATTGGGAAACTAGTGAAAATATGGTGCTCCCTCCAGTGCTATGAGAGTCAAGCAGTGAGAGGGGAACATGCTCTTGACAATGGTTTGCTGACTGGCACTACTGTCAAAGTTAATGGGAGGAAATTAAATTCTGAGGAAGAAACAAACAAGTCAAAGCTAAAGATAGCAGGTGTTATCCCTTGACTATTTATTTGATTATAAAAAAGTACTTCCAATTTAACATCTAAGACTATGAATATGTAGGCTAGAGGCTGTGCTAAGCACTGGCTCAATATTACTCCCGTCCATAGTTGGGTTCATGTTAAGTAAGCACCAGAAAGTAAATAGAAGGCAGTAAACTCATTATGGATAAGGACCACACTCGTCATTGTATCTGTAACACCTAGTAGATCAGACATTCACATAATAATTATTAACTATCTATTGACTAAGTGGAGAGAAAAGAATCATCACTATATAAACAAAACATAGAGGCCACGATTAAGGTTAGCCTTGAAGAATGGGTAGAATTCCTAAAGGGAAAGAGTGCTAATAAGGCAGAATATCTGAAGAACAGCAGGAATAGTAAGGGATATTCCTGCAAGAGAAAACAAAAAGGTAGTCTTGAGCTCAGAATCTGAAAAAAAAAAAAGCATCTAAATGCCAAATTAAAGAATTTGTTACTGTTTAGTCAACAATTAAGCCTATGAAGATCATGAAGAAGAGGAATGAATTTCAGAAAACTTTTCAATGTTTTCAAATGGATCAACCTGGATAGAACAAGGGAAGGGAAATCAGAGTGAGAGAACAGAAGCCGACACCAGAGTGGCAGCACGGGAGACAGAAAACAAGTGAGACAGTGAGGAGCAAACAATCGGGAAGATCTAAGGATTAATCAGACAGGAACAGAGGAGGCTCAAAAGAAGGAACTTCATTTTTTTTCCAACTAGAAGAATAATGCCATAGAGAAGCTGCGCTTGGGAGGAAGACTATAAATGCTGTTGGGATGAATATACTTGGAGCACAAGCCTCCTACAGTGTACCTAGACCTGCTGGAACAGATACCTCTAACAGAGTTACAATTTATTTTTAGTCCTTTAATCCAGTGTGATGATCAGTTACTTAACAGAAGTTACTTCCACAGGTACTTTTATGGGGAACTGGGAAAGGGGAGGGTTCCCAATGATAAACAGTAACTCTCTTCTCACAAACTCTTTGGTCAGTTTAAGCTGACAAACTATTACTAGGGGAAAAATTGGCAAGGGAAGATGGTAGAACCAAAGTTGAAGGGTAGCACACTTATTTATCAGTGAAGTCCCTTGACTTGAATGCCTTTGGCAAAAGGACCAGGGAGCCATTAAGTTACTTATCACTAAGAAATTCAGCACGTGCTTTACCTTGAAATTTGTTGAAAATAATTAATAAAGTAAAGAACAGTTCCTCAAGCTGTCACACTATAACTTTAATTCCAGACCATGAGCTCCCTGTGGGCAGAGAAAGTCACTCATACTGGTATCTGCAGCAGTTAGGACAGTATGTGTTACATAACAAGGCAGTCACAGAGTGCTGACTGAGTGACTAGCTGTGTGAGGGCAAGAAAGCTGTTTCATGGATTTAACTGTAGAAATGAATACCAAATAAATACTTGGAGGTTGGTTTGGTTAATTCAATGGTTTTATGACTATAAAAAGAGCCTTCATGGCCAAATCTGAGGATTCTACTTTTTGTCCATTTTGCAAATTTGAAAGTTTCAAGATAGGATATAACCAAGTAACACATACTTCTGTTTCTTTATTTTTAGTTCCTTACTTTCAACTCAATATGGGTAGCTGTTCTTAAATATTACTTGCTCTCTCAATTCTCTAGTTCCTATTTAGTTACATCACAAAACTGTAAAAGGAAATGACATTTTCGTATCAACATGGTCAGGCATATACAATTCAGTGTGCTTATCTTACTCTAACCTTTTGTAGGAGCTCAGCTGAAAGGGCCTTCACATAAAACTGAAATGTAGTAATAGTTTTTAATTGTGGATTCTTAGAAGCAGATTTTAGAGCAAAGAGATTCCCAAATATGTAACTATGTAACTGTTGGTCAAACTACAGTATGATACAGTATGCTGTAGTATGTATTGACTCTGAAATATCACCTAATTGTATGAAAATATGTAAGTCTTCCAAATACCTACCTTTAAGTAGTTTTTAAAAACTTTAGCATCAGGCTGCTGAAGCGCTTGACAAAACTCCTGAGGGGCCAGGAGGGGAGGAGAGATAAAAGAATGAGTCATTCTGCATCGCACTGAACCTGGACATACATGACATTTCACATGTTTCAATGCCATTCTCCCAAATCTTCCCACCTCTCTCCTCTCCCACAGAGTCCATAAGACTGTTCTATACATCAGTGTCTCTTTTGCTGTCTCAGATACAGGGTTATCGTTACCATCTTTCTAAATTCCATATATATGTTAGTATACTGTATTTGTTTTTCCTTCTGGCTTACTTCACTCTGTATAATAGGCTCCAGTTTCATCCACCTCATTAGAACTGATTCAAATGTATTCTTTTTAATGGCTGAGTAATACTCCATTGTGTATATGTACCACAGCTTTCTTATCCATTCATCTGCTGATGGACATCTAGGTTGCTTCCATGTCCTGGCTATTATAAACAGTGCTGCAATGAACATTGGGGTACACGTGTCTCTTTCCCTTCTGGTTTCCTCAGTGTGTATGCCCAGCAGTGGGATTGCTGGATCATAAGGCAGTTCTATTTCCAGTTTTTTAAGGAATCTCCACACTGTTCTCCATAGTGGCTGTACTAGTTTGCATTCCCACCAACAGTGTAAGAGGGTTCCCTTTCCACACCCCTCCAGCATTTATTATTTGTAGACTTTTGGATCGCAGCCATTCTGACTGGTGTGAAATGGTACCTCATAGTGGTTTTGATTTGCATTTCTCTGATAATGAGTGATGTTGAGCATCTTTTCATGTGTTTGTTAGCCATCTGTATGTCTTCTTGGAGAAATGTCTATTTAGATCTTTGGCCCATTTTTTGATTGGGTCATTTATTTTTCTGGAGTTGAGCTGTAGGAGTTGCTTGTATATTTTTGAGATTAGTTGTTTGTCGGTTGCTTCATTTGCTATTATTTTCTCCCATTCTGAAGGCTGTCTTTTCACCTTGCTAATAGTTTCCTTTGATGTGCAGAAGCTTTTAAGTTTAATTAGGTCCCATTTGTTTATTTTTGCTTTTATTTCCAATATTCTGGGAGGTGGGTCATAGAGGATCCTGCTGTGATGTATGTCAGAGAGTGTTTTGCCTATGTTCTCCTCTAGGAGTTTTATAGTTTCTGGTCTTACGCTGAGATCTTTAATCCATTTTGAGTTTATTTTTGTATATGGTGTTAGAAAGTGTTCTAGTTTCATTCTTTTTACAAGTGGTTGACCAGATTTCCCAGCACCACTTGTTAAAGAGATTGTCTTTAATCCATTGTATATTCTTGCCTCCTTTGTCAAAGATAAGGTGTCCATATGTGCGTGGATTTATCTCTGGGCTTTCTATTTTGTTCCATTGATCTATATTTCTGTCTTTGTGCCAGTACCATACTGTCTTGATAACTGTGGCTTTGTAGTAGAGCCTGAAGTCAGGTAGGTTGATTCCTCCAGTTCCATTTTTCTTTCTCAAGATCGCTTTGGCTATTCGAGGTTTTTTGTATTTCCATACAAATTGTGAAATTATTTGTTCTAGCTCTGTGAAGAATACTGTTGGTAGCTTGATAGGGATTGCATTGAATCTATAAATTGCTTTTGGGTAGTATACTCATTTTCACTATATTGATTCTTCCAATCCATGAACATGGTATATTTCTCCATCTATTAGTGTCCTCTTTGATTTCTTTCACCAGTGTTTTATAGTTTTCTATATATAGGTCTTTAGTTTTTTTAGGTAGATATATTCCTAAGTATTTTATTCTTTTGTTGCAATGGTGAATGGAATTGTTTCCTTAATTTCTTTTTCTGTTTTCTCATTATTAGTGTATAGGAATGCAAGGGATTTCTGTGTGTTGATTTTATATCCTGCAACTTTACTATAATCATTGATTAGTTCTAGTAATTTTCTGGAGTCTTTAGGGTTTCTATGTAGAGGATCATGTCATCTGCAAATAGTGAGAGTTTTACTTCTTCTTTCCAATTTGATTCCTTTATTTCTTTTCTGCTCTGATTGCTGTGGCCAAAACTTCCAAAACTATGTTGAATAGTAATGGTGAAAGTGGGCACCTTTGTCTTGTTCCTGACTTTAGAGGAAATGCTTTCAATTTTTCACCATTGAGGATAATGTTTGCTGTGGGTTTGTCATATATAGCTTTTATTATGTTGAGGTATGTTCCTTCTATTCCTGCTTTCTGGAGAGTTTTTATCATAAATGGGTGTTGAATTTTGTCAAAGGCTTTCTGCATCTATTGAGATAATCATATGGTTTTTGTTTTTCAATTTGTTAATGTGGTGTATTACATTGATTGATTTATGGATATTGAAGAATCCTTGCATCCCTGGGATAAAGCCCACTTGGTCATGGTGTATGATCTTTTAATGTGTTGTTGGATTCTGATTGCTAGAATTTTGTTTAGATTTTTGCATCTATGTTCATCAGTGATATTGGCCTGTAGTTTTTTTTTTTTGGGATCTTTGTCAGGTTTTGGTATTAGGGTGATGGTGGCCTCATAGAATGAGTTTGGAAGTTTACCTTCCTCTGCAATTTTCTGGAAGAGTTTGAGCAGGATAGGTGTTAGCTCTTCTCTAAATTTTTGGTAGAATTCAGCTGTAAGCCGTCTGGACCTGGGCTTTGTTTGCTGGAAGATTTTTGATTACAGTTTCACTTTCCGTGCTTGTGATGGGTCTGTTAAGGTTTTCTATTTCTTCCTGGTCGAGTTTTGGAAAGTTGTACTTTCTAAGAATTTGTCCATTTCTTCCTCGTTGTCCATTTTATTGGCATATAATTGTTGATAATAGTCTCTTATGATCCTTTGTATTTCTGTGTTGTCTGTTGTGATCTCTCCATTTTCATTTCTAATTTTATTGATTTGATTTTTCTCCCTTTGTTTCTTGATGAGTCTGGCTAATGGTTTGTCAATTTTATTTATCCTTTCAAAGAACCAGCTTTTGGCTTTGTTGATTTTTGCTATGGTCTCTTTTGTTTCTTTTGCATTTATTTCTGCTCTAATTTTTAAGATTTCTTTCCTTCTACTAACCCTGGGGTTCTTCATTTCTTCCTTTTCTAGTTGCTTTAGGTGTAGAGTTAGGTTATTTATTTGACTTTTTTCTTGTTTCTTGAGGTGTGCCTGTATTGCTATGAACTTTCCCTTAGGACTGCTTTTACTGTGTCCCACAGGTTTTGGGTTGTTGTGTTTTCATTTTCATTCGTTTCTATGCAAATTTTGATTTCTTTTTGATTTCTTCTGTGATTTGTTGGTTATTCAGCAGCGTGTTGTTCAGCCTCCATATGTTGGAATTTTTAATAGTTTTTCTCCTGTAATTGAGATCTAATCTTACTGCATTGTGGTCAGAAAAGATGCTTGAATGATTTCTATTTTTTTGAATTTACTAAGGCTAGCTTTATGGCCCAGGATGTGATCTATCCTGGAGAAGGTTCCATGTGCGCTGAGAAAAAGGTGAAATTCATTGTTTTGGGATGAAATGTCCTATAGATATCAATTAGGTCTAACTGGTCTATTGTATCGCTTAAAGTTTGTGTTTCCTTGTTAATTTTCTGTTTAGTTGATCTATCCATAGGTGTGAGGGGGTATTAAAGTCTCCCACTATTATTGTGTTATTGTTAATTTCTCCTTTCATACTTGTTAGCATTTGTCTTACATACTGCGTGCTCCCTGTTGGGTGCATATATATTTATAATTGTTATATCTTCTTCTTGGATTGATCCTTTGATCATTATGTAGTGACCTTCTTTGTCTCTTTTCACAGCCTTTGTTTTAAAGTCTATTTTATCTGATATGAGTATTGCTACTCCTGCTTTTTTTGGTCCCTATTTGCATGGAAAATCTTTTTCCAGCCCTTCACTTTCAGTCTGTATGTGTCCCCTGTTTTGAGGTGGGTCTCCTGTAGACAACATATGTAGGGTCTTGTTTTTGTATCCATTCAGCCAGTCTTTGTCTTTTGGTTGGGGTATTCAACCCATTTACGCTTAAGGTAATTACTGATAAGTATGATCCTGCTGCCATTTACTTTATTGTTTGGGGTTCGAATTTATACACCATTTTTGTGTTTCCTGTCTAGAGAATATCCTTTAGTATTTGTTGGAGAGCTGGTTTGGTGGTGCAGAATTCTCTCAGCTTTTGCTTGTCTGAGAAGCTTTTGATTTCTCCTTCATACTTGAATGAAATCCTTGCTGGGTACAATAATCTGGGCTGTAGGTTATTTTCTTTCATCATTTTAAGTATGTCTTGCCATTCCTCCTGGCTTGAAGAGTTTCTATTGAAAGATCAGCTGTTATCCTTATGGGAATTCCCTTGTGTGTTATTTGTTGTTTTTCCCTTGCTGCTTTTAATATTTGTTCTTTGTGTTTGATCTTTGTTAATTTGATTAATATGTGTCTTGGGGTGTTTCACCTTGGGTTTATCCTGTTTGGGATTCTCTGGGTTTCTTGGACTTGGGTGATTATTTCCTTCCCAGTTTAGGGAAGTTTTCAACTATTATCTCCTCAAGTATTTTCTCATGGTCTTTCTTTTTGTCTTCTTCTTCTGGAACCCCTATGATTCAATGTTGTAGCGCTTAATATTGTCCTGGAGGTCTCTGAGATTGTCCTCATTTCTTTTAATTCGTTTTTTTTTATTCTCTCTGATTCATTTATTTCTACCATTCTATCTTCTAATTCACTAATCCTATCTTCTGCCTCTGTTATTCTACTATTTGTTGCCTCCAGAGTGTTTTTAATTTCATTTATTGCATTATTCATTATATATTGACTTTTTTATTTCTTCTAGGTCCTTGTTAAACCTTTCTTGCATCTTCTTCTCAATCCTTGTCTCCAAGCTATTTATCTGTGATTCCATTTTAATTTCAAGATTTTGGATCAATTTCACTATCATTATTCGGAATTCTTTATCAGGTAGATTCCCTATCTCTTCCTTTTTGTTTGGTTTGGTGGGCATTTATCCTGTTCCTTTATCTGCTGGCTATTCCTCTGTCTCTTCATCTTGTTTAAATTGCTGAGTTTGGGGTGTCCTTTCTGTATTCTGGCAGTTTGTGGAGTTCTCTTTATTGTGGCTTTTCCTCGCTGTGTGTGGGTTTGTACAGGTGGCTTGTCAAGGTTTCCTGGTTAGGAAGCTTGTGTCGGTGTTCTGATGGGTGGAGCTGTATTTCTTCTTTTGTTCAGTCGCGCTGTGGGGAGGGAGGGAGGGATGCTGCAAACAAATAACACTGGCGTGCGCCGCAGTGCCTCAGCCACACTGGGTCTGCCCCGCCACGGCGCTGCGTAGCCTCCTGCCCACACTGCTCGGGCTCTAGGTTGTTCCGCTGAACAATCCGAGGCTGGCCCTGGGCTGTATGTACCTCCCAGGTCCAAGCCGCCAGGTTCAGGCACTGGGTAGTCCTCAGAGGCGCAGACTCAGTTGGGCCTGAGTTTTGTGCTCTTCCCAGGTCCGAGCAGCTCAAGTGATGAGGTGTTTGGCGAGCACCAATGCTGCGACTTATCGCCCCCGCCACTCGGTTATCTGGGTGTAAAACCGCGCACCTTCTCAGGCAGATGTTAACCGTCCCAGACCCCAAAAAGTTTTAGTTAGCAAAGAAGCCTGCTTACAGTTTTATAGATAATGTCTCTCTGGGGCTGCGATTGCCCTTTCCGCTCTGGCTGCCTGTCACCGAGGGGGGAAGGTCTGCAGCCGCTATCTCTGTTCAATTCTTTGTTCCAGGCGCTGGCCTGGCGGTGTCTTAGGTTGGGGCTGGCTTTTCGCGTGGTAGATATCCCACAGTCTGGTTTGCTAGCCCAAATTATTTCGCCCAGATAGTGCTCAGGTATTCAGGCCAGATTCTACTTAAGCGATGCAGCCCAAGGCTGCGCCCTGCCCAGCCCCGCTTGCTAATGGCGCTGCAGGCGCTTCACGCGCTGCTTCTCCGCTGGGGAGTTACCGTAGGACTCGCAATCTTCGAGTTTTAATTGTTTATTTATTTTTTTCTTCCTGTTATGTTGCCCTCTGTGCTTCCAAAGCTCAGCACAGATTCGCAGTGAGAAGGTTTCCTGGTGTTTGGAAACTTCTCTTTTAAGACTCCTTCCCGGGACGGAACTCCGTCCCTCCCTCTTTGTGTCTCTTTTTTTGTCTTTACAAAAATTACATGGCTATGGCTGTTCTCATCTAGTAAAAGGGTAATTGTGAGGAGCCAGACCAAACGAAAAAGAGAAAATTCTCTTCAATAGAATTGTGCAAGAAGCGCAGTCAGACGGCATATGAGAAAAGGGAAAACTGGGAATCATTATCTTTTACAAGCAAATTATTAGATAGAAATATAATAACTTTGCTTCATTTAGTAATCTAGGAAACTATTTGAGCTATTCAAAATTGAGTGGTATATTTCTGTTTCTGATGCATTAAGATCATAAGTAATTAGTAACATCCTGTTTTTATAAAATATTAATTTACTTATGTAACAAATGGTAAATGAGAAAATTAATATCCAAGTTAAAGATATGTTATAAAATTAGAGATCATAAATTCATTGAAAATTAATTTTGTAAGTACTCTTATGTGAGGTCTGTTTTTCATTCAGTTTTTTCAGTGCCTCTTAAAAAACAGCATTATAAAATACTATTGATGAAGAAACAATCCTTAGAATCTACACAAGACATCCTAACTCTAGTTTCAATCGGGATTTTGATACTTCATTAGAACTATGTGCTATTGCACAAGAGGTCTCGATACCTAGATGCTCAGAAAACAACTGAATGCCATCATAAAAATGACTGTGCTGCTCAGCTCAAAATATGATTTCAAATTCACAAGCTAACCAACAGGTGAGCTTGGCCTGTGTAAAGTTAACCACCTGGCACAAACCTTCAGACCATGCGTTCATGTGCCACAGCCCCCGCTGGCAGGCTGGGGGAGCCTATTAGACCACTTTCAGAATGTTTTAAAAAATACTGTTAAAATACATGGGGTTACAAAGCAAACTAATGATAATGAATTATGCTTATGAAATATATTTGTGGCAGATATATTCTGCTATATATCAGAATAATAAGACTTACTGACTTAGATAACAAGGTCTAGTGGCTATTTCAAGATCTCTGGAACAATGTAATGTGATATAAAAATATCTGTGATTCCTATGAGTGACAAAGTCACAGGCAATGTGAATACTACTATGATCTGTCACCCACACAATGGTAGGAAATTAAATTTCTATTAGATGGAAAAGAAAAAGACATTTTTTCCCCCATTCAATTTCACAGACCCTCTGATGTTTGGACTTTGGCTATCCTATGTGTATTAAGTCAAGGTGAATGTAATAGTTCTGGCTTTCTTTTTTCTTTTAAAGCCTTTTTTTTGATTTTGTTACAATTATGATTATGTTTTGGTCTTTTGGCCAAGAGGTATGTGGGATCTTCCTGACCAGGAATGGAACCTGTACCCCTGCACCAGAAGGTGAAGTCTTAACCACTGGACCACCAGGAACTTCCAGGTTTGGCTTTCTCCAATCAAAATTTAAATTGAATTACAGTGGCTCAGTGGTAAACAATCCACCTGCCAGCAGGAGATGCAGGTTCAATCCCTGGGTTGGGAAGATCCCTTGGAGAAGGAAATGGCAACCCACTCCAGTATTCTTGCCTAGGAAATCCCATGGAGAGAGGATCCTTGTGGGCTCCAATCCATGGGATCACAAAGAATCAGACATGACTTAGGGACTAAACAACAACTTCTTTAATTAAGATTAAGAGGAAAATCTGCTATGACAGCTCTTACCTGAATTATCTCTGGAGCTACTTGCAAGGAAGGCAGGTATTCCTGTTGAAGATACTGAACACATTCTGGGCCCTGAAAATTAAATTGGAACAATATATGAATACTTTAAATACAATATGGTATTGTGATTAAGAACACAGATTCTAAAGCCAGACTGCTTTGAAGCCTGGCTCTGGCTAACTTCTAGTAACTTGGGTAGGTTACTTAATCTCCCTGAGCCTGTTTCTGAAAAAATGGAGTTATTGTGAGGGTTGGATTAGTTAACAAACGTAAAGCTGCTAGAATAACACTTAGCACTCAGGACACATTAACATTACGCAGTATTATGCAGTGCTAGAGACTAAACAAATATTCTTCTAAATGCAAGAGATCATAAAACCAGAGTCTGACTCACAGGACTGAAAAAGAAAGCAAAGAGAGGTGCTCCCAATCTACCAAAGTGGACTAGAGGCACGCTGGGGGAAGCCTGTGGGTAGTGCCAGGAAAATTAACATCTTTAGAAATGAAAATATAAGCAGGAAATAACAAAATGCTACATAGGAGATAATAGCAATAAAAGCACACCTCCTTCTTCTGTTCAATAAACTAGGAAACAGGAATTTAGTAGCCAGGTGAGGAAACTAAGACACAGGAAGATAAGGTGATTTGTCCAGTTTGCTGTTAATTAAGTCTGTACTAAATACTAAATAAAGAGCAGGTCATTTGATATCTTAAACCATTGTCCTTCGTTGCCAACTGCTAGTACTTCTAGATGCTAAAACTTTCGGAAAGTTATCTGGCTTTTTAAGGGTAAACTTGGCAGAGGGAGGGGAGAAGAGTTCCACAGACTTACCCCCAATCTCTGCCCCTTCTCAACACTTACAAAGAACTTAGGACACAGTTTGAGAACGGCTTTCTTACAGCACTCTGTTGCTGAGACGGTGGCCTCAACCAAATACAATAAATCCAATACTCAGAAAACAAACAAAATCTCTACTAATTTCATCTTCAAACATGAATCTAACTTAAATGTTTTAATATGTTGATTACTCCAACCTAGTGCAACTGAAAGGATGCTATCAAAACAAAAGCAATCCAACTCTCTTCAATGTACTTCTCCCTGCATTAATATCTGGATTTCCTGTTAACATTATTGCTCCTGAATCAAAGGCTTTCTTTATGTTTCCTTATCCACCTTGACTCCTGATCCACTAGCCCGATCAATCCAGGTCACAATTTAATGATCCTTCTAAGGAAACTTGTTCCTGAAAGGAGATAATACTGGACTGTTTGTGCAAGTTTCTCGTATCACTTCTACTTTCCTTCTCACTTCTTTATTCTACTACTCTCCGGTACTAAATGCCCATTCACTGCTCATCACTGCATATAACTCCACTGTTATCACTTAAAAATGGAGTATAGTTTTGTTTTTTTTTTTAACGAGGAAACGTAAACTTTGACCTCTAGAGGATATCAGTCAGGTAAATAAATGAGAAAATAGAAAAATGAAGTAAATAATTTTCAAATATAATGTTCAGATCAGATCAGATCAGTCACTCAGTTGTGTCCGACTCTTTGCGGCCCCATGAATCGCAGCACGCCAGGCCTCCCTGTCCATCACCAACTCCTGGAGTTCACTCAGACTCACATCCATCGAGTCAGTGATGCCATCCAGCCATCTCATCCTCTGTCGTCCCCTTCTCCTCCTGCCCCCAATCCCTCCCAGCATCAGAGTCTTTTCCAATGAGGCAACTCTTTGCACAAGGTGGCCAAAGTACTGGAGTTTCAGCTTTAGCATCATTCCTTCCAAAGAAATCCCAGGGCTGATCTCCTTCAGAATGGACTGGTTGGATCTCCTTGCAGTCCAAGGGACTCTCAAGAGTCTTCTCCAACACCACAGTTCAAAAGCATCAATTCTTCTGCGCTCAGCCTTCTTCACAGTCCAACTCTCACATCCATACATGACCACAGGAAAAACCATAGCCTTGACTAGATGAACCTTTGTTGGCAAAGTAATGTCTCTGCTTTTGAATATGCTATCTAGGTTGGTCATAACTTTCCTTCCAAGGACTAAGCGCCTTTTAATTTCATATAAATATAATGTTCCACTTGATTCAATTCTGTGTGTGTCTAAATAAGAACTCTGAGGACAAGATAAACACTTCCAAATTGTAAATATCATTCTTCCTGTTTGTTATTCCTCATTCTCCTTGACTCTCTAGCATCCAAAATGTTAACCAGTCTTCTCTTTCATGACTCTAGTCCCCTAACTTTCATACCTTTGGCCCTACTTCTAGCTTTCTGCTAACTCTTGCTTTAGCCAAAGTTCTTTCTGTCCTGGTCTAAGAAGGTCTCATTCATTTCTACTACTCCATCTTAAACTACAACCTGAGAACTCCAAAACTAGTATTTAGTTCTAACTTCTTTTGACCCACGTTTCTAAGTGTTCTGTGTACATTTTTTCTACCTAGCTATTCTAAATTACAATCACTGCCTACTAACTTCCCAACTTTTCACATGTAACACATACCTAGTCCCAATTTGGTTTTTAGCTATTCTACCCCTATACTTTGCCAACAAAGGTCCGTCTAGTCAAGGCTATGGTTTTTCCTGTGGTCATGTATGGATGTGAGAGTTGGACTGTGAAGAAGGCTGAGCGCAGAAGAATTGATGCTTTTGAACTGTGGTGTTGGAGAAGACTCTTGAGAGTCCCTTGGACTGCAAGGAGATCCAACCAGTCCATTCTGAAGGAGATCAGCCCTGGGATTTCTTTGGAAGGAATGATGCTAAAGCTGAAACTCCAGTACTTTGGCCACCTTGTGCGAAGAGTTGACTCATTGGAAAAGACTCTGATGCTGGGAGGGACTGGGGGCAGGAGGAGAAGGGGACGACAGAGGATGAGATGGCTGGATGGCATCACTGACTCGATGGATGTGAGTCTCAGTGAACTCTGGGAGTTGGTGATGGACAGGGAGGCCTGGCGTGCTGCGATTCATGGGGCCGCAAAGAGTCGAACACGACTGAGCGACTGAACTGAACTGAATCCCTATACTTTAGTTGAAAAGGATAACTATTTTTCACTAAGTCTACACTGAACACCTGATCTGTCTTCCTACACCTGTCACAGTATCTTTGTCCAGAGGGCCAGCTCCTCCTGGTCAGTCTAATGAATCCACAGTTGTTTCACAGTCTCTAAAAAAACTGAAAAATACTTCCTCTTTTCGGTACTGACTTATATACTGCCTGGGCAGATCTGCTCATTCATCTTTAGTCCCACTATGTTCCATTTAATACAAATGGATTAATTTACTATACCTCTATTAAAGTACTTACTTAACAAATCCAATTGAGTTTTTAAGTATTGGTCTCCCCGATTCTAAGTGAAAGTTGCTTAGTCGTGTCCGACTCTTTGTGACCTCATGGATAGCCCATGGAATTCTCCAGGCCAAAATACTGGAGTGAGTAGCTGTTCCCTTCTCCAGGGGATCTTCCCAACCCAGGTCTCCCACATTGCAGGCGGATTCTTTACCAGCTGAACTACCAGGGAAGCCCAATTCTAAGCTCCACAAATGTTGGGACACTTTTTATTCATGTTTATATAGGACCCTTGCTGCCCCAAACACAGAGACCTTCCTCCCTAGCACATAATAGGTGTAGAGAAAATGCTGGATTGAAAAATCTTCAAGTCTCTCTTGGAATCAAAAATTCAAGTTCAGACAAGGGAGTGGGATGTACGGAGACTCTGAACAAAACCTCATGTGTTTATTTTGGGTGATTGAGGGAAGCTGCTGCTCACTAGATGACTTCAGCTATGCGGGACTGCTAGTCATGTGCTGGCATCCTGGCTTTGAGAAGTTGGAGACAGAAATCTTTGTTTAAAAAAAAAAAGGACCTGATTTTCAAATGCTGGCAATTAGTTCCTTAGTTAAAAACACTATATAAAGCAAACAACACACCAGCTAGATTCAGCCCAGAATCACTTATGATTTATACAAATTGTTAGGTTAACAAGGGGACTACAAACTTCTGAAGTAGTGAAGTGCTCTAACCAATCAGTAACACTAAGAAGTTGGACAAATCTGTGAAGAACCTACCAGGTAGTGAAACCTGGGATTGTGAAATTCTGGTTAAGATTTTTCTTATTGTTTGTCAAACCAAACAAATATACATTTAACCTTCTGGTTATCCCAAATGTGAAAGACAATAAAGGATGCTACTACTTTTGTTCGACCCCACCCTCACATCCAAGATAGTCGAAGGCGAAGTTAATCAATTTTCATAAAAGATAGTTTTCAAGAACAAGACATACTCAATTAAAACTATAAAAAATAAACATGCAAGCTGAAAATAAGGGAGCAAGAAGTACAAAGCTTACCCGTTTGAGATGAATTGTTTTCAGTGTCACTGCACACTCAGATAAAGCCTATGAAAAGCAAGTTTACGAAATTTAATATAGTAGTCAATTCTTAAATACTGAACCTACATTTCTTTCCCTTGCCACTGTTCACTAACATTTACTGCCAAAGAAAAGATGGAGAAAGGAATGGTAACAGACAGGCAAAAGGAACAAATGAGTTAGACAGAAAAATACAAAAATACTGTCTTAATGTAGTGCATTATAATTAAGAAATCAAGCTTTTACTTGGTCCTAGGGAAATGAGTAAAGGGCAACTGCTTGACATTAAGCATTCTAAAGATGAGATTTGGGGAAACTATTAAATGAGGAAGAGAAAGTTACTCTCTTAATGATTAAGAAAAAAAAACAACAACATTAAGCACAAGTTTTAGGATGAAAGAAGTGGTAGGAAACTAGTAACTCAACCAAGCTTTAAAGAATGCTTGCATCATGTACCCTTTCACAGTCCTAGAAAAAGTCCTGGTTGTTAAAACTGGAGGAGCTACATTTTATACAGTCAACTTTAATATCAGGATTTAGTAAGAATTCACAAAAGGTCCAAAAGGTATCATCAATGTTTTAAAAAATTTTTTTAATTAATATTCTAATTTGAAATTATTATTTTTTTTAAAGTCACTGAAATCTAATATAATCAGCCTGGCATTAAGGAAGAAATTGTGAGTTAGAATACATGAGATCTAAGAAGGTCTAAAGAGATTCCTAGGTGCTTACCAATACTGTTTGAGCATCTGCCAGATCAAAGGTTTGTTTTAAAGGTGCTAGGAAACATGCGGGGACAATGTGCTTATAAACAAAATCAGCAAATCCCACTGGTCCATCTTTACCTCCTGTTAAGAAAATTCAAATTTTCATCTTGTATAATAATGAAGTCATTTAATTTATTACCAGTGAAAATCAACTCCCAGTGCCTGCCTGTCTGTGTTAGGACCAGGATCCCATTTCATCTCTCTTGTCTTAGGAAACAGGTTGGGGAATGAAGAATTTTTTTTTTTAATTATATTTATCTTTGACTGTGCTGGGTCTTCGTTGCTACGTGGGCTTTTCTCTATCGAGGTACAGGCTCTAGGGCACACAGGCTTCAGCAGCTGCAGCTCCTGGGCTCTTGAGCACAGGCTCAATAGTTGTGATGCACAGGCTAAGTTGCTCCAAGGCATGTGGGATCTTTCTGGATCAGGGATCAAACCTGTGTCTCCTGCACTGACAGGCACATTCTTTTACTACTGAGACACCAGGGGAAGCCCCAAGATTTTTTTAAAAAGAATTATCTTACCCCAGAGTTCTACCAACTTGGAAAGGATAATAAAACATGTTTTCTGAGCAATGGGATCTGGATATTCGACTGCTCCTTGAATAACAGTAACCAGCACTCGTTCTACATTCTCTGCACCTGAAGAGAAAAATGGGAGTTCAATCTGAAAAGGAACTAGAAAGGCAATCTGAAGTTCTGAGTTCATATATAGTAACAAGACAAAAGCATTTACAGGGTTGATAAGATCCCTCAATTTTTATTATCCTGGCTCCTAAATTTCAAGTATAAAACACTGAAAAATTACTATTCCCTCATTATCCTGCCCTCTGGATTTCCATATAGCAAAATTCTCTATGTGGACCCCTGTAGTCCATTTTTAATAGCTTATTGACCAGAGACAATTCAATATTCAGTTACATAACTAATTGCAGGCCACAGGCACTAAATTTCTGCAAAAATCCCCCAGACACTAATGTGTTAATTAAAAAAAAAAAAAAGTGGCCAGTAAGATTGAATTGTCGGGTCAATTCTGGCAAGAAGCCATCACAGTATTATACTATGAAGGAATCAACTAATATAGCTTTAGGCAAACAAAGAACATTCTCTAGAATAAAACACATACTAGAACACACAACCAAGCCACAGTAAATATAAAAGGATAGAAGTAATTTCAAGTATCTTTTCTGACCACAATGGCATGAAACTAGAGATCAACCACAGAAAGAAAAATGAAAAACAACTATGTGGAAATCAAACAATGTGGTACTAAAACACCAATGGGTCAATGAGGAAATCAAAGAAGAAAAAAGAAAAAAGAATACCAAAGCAAGTGATAATGTAAAACTACCATACAAAAGTCTACAGGATGCAGCAAAAGCAGTCTTAAGACAGAAGTTCATAGTGATATAGGCTTTCCTCAAAAAAACAAGAAAAATCTCAAACAATGGAACCTACCACCTAAAAGAATTAGAAAAAGAACAAACAAATCCTGAAGTCAACAGAAGGAAGGAAATAAATATCAGAGAGAAGACACAGATTAAATAGATTTAAAAAAATAATAGAAAAAGGCAATAAAAGCAGGAGATGGTTTTTTGAAGGGATAAACAAAATCAACAAACCTGTAGCCTGTCTCATCAAGAAGGAAAAGGACTCAAATAAAATAAAAAATGAAAAAGAAATAACAACCAGTACTAAAGAAATTAAAAAAATTATAATACTACAGTTATATGGCAACAAAATGGACCACCTAGAAGAAATGGAAAAATTTCTAGAGACATACAGCCTACCAAATCTGAATGAAGAAGAAACAGGTAACTTCAACAGACTGATCATTAGAAGTGAAATAGAATCTGTCTTAAGAAAATTATAGTCTGGTATCTTTGATGAATATAGACACAAAAATCCTCAACAAAATATTAGCAAACTGAAGCCAATAACACATAAAAACACATGATCAAGTAGGATTTATTTCAGGGTCACAAGGATGGTTCAATATATGCAAATCAATGTGACATACTACCCCAAAAAAAGAAAAGACAAAAACCACATGATTATCTCAGTAGATTCAGAAAAAGCATCTGGTAAAATCAACATCCCTTCATGATAAAAACTCTCACCAAAGTGAGTACAGAGGGAGTATATCTCAACATAATAAAAGCCATTTATAACAAACCCACAGTGAATGTAATACTCAATGGTGAAAAGCCAAAAACCTTCCTGCTCAATTTTGGAACAAGAGAAGAATGTTCACTCTCACCACTTCTAATCAATATAGTATTAGAAGTCTCAGCCACAGCAATTAGACAAAAAAAAGAAATAAAGGGTGGTATCCATACTGGAAGGGAGAGGTAAAACTGTCATTATAGGCAAATGACATGATATTCTATATTGAAAACCCTAAGGATTCCATAAAAAAATATATTAGAATAAATGAGTTCAGCAAGGTAGCAGGATACAAGTCTAATATATAGAAATCTGTCACATTTCTTTAATAATATCAGAAAAAGCAAAAAACAATCACACTTGAGATTGTGTCCAAAAAAATTTAAAAAACCACAACCAATAAATAAACCTACCAAGGAGGTGAAAGATCTATATGCTGAGGAGTATAAAAAATTGATAACAGAAACTGAAGATGATTCAAAGAAATGGAAAGATATCCCATGTTCTTGGTTTGGAAGAATATTGTTAGAATGGCCATACTACCCAAAGTTACCTATGGATTTAATACAATTCCTATCAAATTACCCATGGTATTTTTTAAAGAATTAGAAGAAATAATACTAAAATTTATATGGAACCATAAAAGACCCAGAATTGCCAAAGCAATCCTGAGGAAAAAGAACAAAGCTGGAGGCACACCCCTCCCAGACTTCCAACAACACTACAGAGCTACTGTAGTAAAAACAGCATGATAATGGCACAAAAACGAACATACAGATCAATGAAACAAAATAGAAGCCAGAAAAAAAACACAAACACCTACAGTCAATTAATCTACAAAGGCAAGATTATATAATGGAAAAAGACAGTCTCTTTGGCAAGTCGTTGAGAAAGCTAGACAGCTACTTGTTAATCAGTCAAGTTAGAACATTCCCTCATGCTGTACACAAAAATAAACTCAAAATGGCTTAAAGACCTAAATGTAAGACATGACACCATCAAACTAGACGAGAATGTTAAGTAAACATTCTCTGACATAAATCACAGCAATATTTTCTTAGGTCAGTCTTCCAAAGCAAAAGAAATAAAAGCAAAAATAAATGGAACCTAAACAAACTTATCGGCATTTGCACAGCAAAGTAAATCATAAATGAAATGAGAAGACTGAAGAAAATATTTACAAATTATGAGATTGATGAGGGCTTAAATCCAAAATATGCAAACAGTTCATAGTACTCAATAACAAAAAAATAAACAACCCTATCAAATACTGGGCAGAAAACCTAAACAGACCTTTCTTCAAAGACAAACAGATGGCCAAGAAGCACATTAAAAAGATGTGCAACATTGCTAATTATTAGACAAATGCAAATCAAAACTACAATGAGGTTATCACCTCACAGAATGGCCATCATCAAAAAGCCTCCAAATAACAAAGGCTGGAGAGCATATGGAGAAAATGTAGCTCTTCTACACTGACAGTGGCAATGTACGCTGGTGCAGCCAGTACGGAGACAGTATGGCTGTTCTTAGAAAACTATACGTGGAGTTACCATGTAATCCAGCAATCCTACTCCTGCCATATACCCAGAAAAGATGAAAACTCTAATTTGAAAAGAAACGTGCACAACAATGTTCACAGCAGCACTATTTACAAAAGCCCAAACGTGGAAGCAACCTAAATGTCCACCAAAAGAGGCATGGATAAACAAGATGTAGGTTATATATACAGTGGGGTATACTCAGTCATCAAAAACAGTGGAATATTTCAATCTGCAGCAACATGGATGAACCTAGAGATTATCCTACTAGGTAAAGTGAGTCAGACAGAGAAAGACAAGTATTATATGGTACCATTTATATGTGGAGTCTAAATCATGACACAAATGAGCTTATTTACAAAAAAGAAACAAGACTCACAGACATAAAAAACTTATGGTTACCGAAGAGGAAGTGGGGAGGAATAAATTAGAGGTATGAGATTAACCTCTAAAGACTAGATATCTCTTTAAGAAAATTAGAGATACCAAGGGAACATTTCATGCAAAAATGGGCACAATAAAGAACAGAAATGGTATGGACCTAACAGAAGCAAAAGATATTGAGAAGAGGTGGCAAGAATACACAGGAGAACTATACAAAAAAGATCTTCATGACCCAGATAACCATGATGGTGTGATTACTGGACTAGATCCAGACATCCTGGAACACAAAGTCAAGTGAACCTTAGAAACCATCATTAAGAACAAAGCTAGTGCAGGTGATGGAATTCCAGTTGAACTATTTCAAATCCTAAAAGATGATGCTGTAAAAGTACTGCACTTAGTATACCAGCAAATTTGGAAAGCTCAGCAGTGGCCACAGGACTGGAAAAGGTCAGTTTTCACTCCAATCCCAAAGAAAGGCAATGCCAAAGAATGTTCAAACTACCACACAATTGCACTCATCTCATACACTAGCAAAATAATGCTCAAAATTCTCCAAACCAGGCTTCAACAGTACGTGAACCGTGAACTTCCAGATGTTCAAGCTGGTTTTAGAAAAGGTAGAGGAATCAGAGATCAAATTACCAACATCCGTTCAATCATCAAAAAAGCAAGAGTTCCAGAAAAACATCTATTTCTGCTTTATTGATTACGCCAAAGCCTTTGACTGTGTGGACTACAACAAACTGGAAAATTCTGAAAGAGATGGGAATACCAGACCACCTGACCTGCCTCCTGAGAAATCTGTATGCAGTGGCTCAGAGGGTAAAGCATCTGCCTGCAATGTGGGAGACCCGGGTTCAATCCCTGGGTCGGGAAGATCCCCTGAAGGAAATGGCAACCAATTCCAGTACTCTTGCCTGGAAAATCCCACAGACAGAGAAGCCTGGTAGGCTACAATCCAGCTACAATCCATGGGGTTGCAAAGAGTCAGACACAACTGAGCAACTTCACTTTCAAGAAGCAACAGTTAGAACCTGACATGGAACAACAGACTGGTTCAAAATTGGGAAAGGAGTATGTTAAGAATGTATACTGTCACCGTACTTATTTAACTTATATGCAGAGTACATCACGAGAAACACTGGGCTGGAGGAAGCACAAGCTGGAATTAAGATTGCCGGGAGAAATATCAATAACCTCAGATATGAAGATGATACCACCCTTATGGCAAAAATTGAAGAAGAACTAAAGAGCCTCTAGAGGAAAGTGAAAGAGAAGAGTGAAAAAGTTGGCTTAAAACTCAACATTCAGAAAACTAAGATCATGGTATCTGGTCCCGTTACTTCATGGTAAGTAGATGCAGAAACAACGGAAACAGTGGCTGACTATTTTTTTGGGCTCCAAAATCATGCAGATGGTGACTGCAGCCATGAAATTAAAAGACGCTTGCTCCCTGGAAGACAAGCTATGACCAACCTAGACGGCATATTAAAAAGCAGAGACATTACTTTGTCAACAAAGGTCTGTCTAGTCAAAGCTATGGTGTTTCCAGTAGTCATGTACGGATGTGAGAGTTGGACTATAAAGAAAGCTGAGTGCCAAAGAATTGATGTTTTTGAACTGTGGTGTTGGAGAAGACTCTTGAGAGTCCCTTGGACTGCAAGGAGATCCAACCAATCCTCTTAAAGGAAATGCATCCTGAATATTCATTGGAAGGACTGATGTTGAAGCTGAAACTCCAATACTTTGGCCACCTGATGTGAAGAACTGACTCATTTGAAAAGCCCCTGATGCTGGGAAAGATTGAAGGTGGGAGGAGAAGGGGACAACAGAGGATGAGATGGTTGGATGGCATCATCGACTCAATGAACATGAGTGTGAGCAAGCTCCAGGAGTTGGTGATGGACAGGGAGCCTGGCCATGATGCAGTCCATAGGGTCGCAGATAGTCAGACACTACTGAGCAACTGAACTGAGCTGATGAGATTAACAGATATACGTTACTATGTATGAAATAGATAACCAACAAGGAGCTACTATATAGAATAAGGAACTAGATTCAGTATCTTATAATAACCTATAATGGAAAATAATCTGAAAAAGGATATGTGTATAACTGAATCACTTGGCTGTATATCTGAAGCTAACACATTGCTAGTCAACTTAAAAAAAAGAAAAAGGAACACTGGTTTAAGAAAACAGGAACTGAATACAAATTAATTTTAAGGGTGCTGAAGTGAAAGTGATCGCCACTCTGATAATAATGAACTGTCATCCTTGTGGCCAACATACAACTACATCAAAAGTTCAGTGTTTGTTTATAATAGCCAGGACATGGAAGCAATCTGGATGTCCATCAGCAGACGAATGGATAAGAAAGCCGTGGTACATATACACAATGGAGTATTACTCAGCCATTAAAAAGAATATATTTGAATCAGTTCTAATGAGGTGGATGAAACTGGAGCCTATTATACAGAGTGAAGTAAGCCAGAAGAAAAACAACAATATAGTATACTAATGCGTATATATGGAATTTAGAAAGATGGTAATGATAACCCTGTATGTGAGAAACAAGAGAGACACAGATGTATAGAACAGTCTTTTGGACTCTGTGGGAGAGGGCGAGGGTGGGATGATTTGGGAGAACGGCATTGAAATATGTATAATATTGTATAAGAAACGAATCGCCAGTCCAGGTTCAATGCAGGATACAGGATGCTTAGGGCTGGTGCACTGGGATGACCCAGAGGGATGGTACAGGGAGGGAGCATAAATCATAAAAAAAAAAAAAGTTCAGTGTTTACTTCAACTAGCTCTTGGGCATACAGATACAGAACTGTGACAAATAATAGACAATTTAGGCACTGCATGCATCCACACCTTGATTTGCTATGACTTCACTCATTCCACTGCCTGTGACTGTTTGCAGGAAAGCAAAGTAACTCCTTCGCAACATCTGCTTCTCTAAAGCAGCAGATTGGTCGTTTTCTTCTGCTGGTCGGAGCAAAACTTCAAAAATTGCATGAAGAAGAGGCATGAACATTTGTTGTAAAAATGGGGATACCTGTATCTGAAGAGAGGAAACAACTATTACTATCTGAAAATAAGAAAATTACTAATTTAAAATTTAGGAAAAACATGTTTTACATAAAGCCTTTTTCCAGAGTTTCTATATTTAGGATACATATTTATATAATTCAGCTAGCAAATATCAAGACAAAAATCTACATAGCATATACAGTATTGAAAGCCTCAAAAATCATTAAGTTCAAACCATTTCCTACAATTCAAGATTGAGGTTCAAGTAACATGGAATCAAACATATTCCACAATCAAATATTGTCATGGAATACTGTCAAATTTAAATTCTCAATAAATGAATTCTACTGCTAAATTAGGGCTTCCCTGATAGCTCAGTTGGTGAAGAATCCACCTGCAATGCAGGAGATACCGGTTTGATTCCTGGGTCAGGAAGATCCGCTAGAGAAGGGATAGGCTACCCACTCCAGTATTCTTGGGCTTCCCTTGTGGGGGCTCAGCTGGTAAAGACTCCGCCTGCAATGCACAAGACCTGGGTTCTCTCCCTGGGTTGGGAAGATCCCCTGGAGAAGGGAAAGGCTACCTACTCCAGTATTCTGGCCTAGAGAATTCCATGGGTAGCAAAGAGTCAGACACGACTAAGTGACTTTCACTTTCACTGCTAAATTAAAAATGAATTTATACGATTGAACTCTGTGAAGGCTTTACATGGCCTTAAGCAAATTCCTTACCTCTCAGTTAAGTGTCTCAGTTTCTTCATCTATAAAAGAACAATACTTAACTTTCACGGTTGTTACAAAATTCAAATGAATGTATAAGAAAATGCTCAGGACAGATTTTGAACACAGAAAACACTACGTTAAGTGTTAGCCAATTTCATTAGCTAGCTTATGCTTTGCTTAAATTTCCTTGTACATAAAACTGACATTGAATTACTTTTAAACTACTTGGATACCCAAATTACAGTGCTTTTAACTTATTTGTTAGACATTTAGTATCCAATGCTGTTTCATTTGCTTTTCTAAAACACCAAACTAATAGTTTTCTTCTGCTGCATAGAACAGAAAAGATCTATTCTTATTAAATATCTATCGATCAGGCCCTGAGTGTCAGGGAGTATTGTAGACATTGGGATGATAAAAATATGTGTGATCCATGCCCTCAGATAACTCATACTCAAAAAAAAAAAAAAAAAAAAAAAGTCAAATGCTAAAATATATCTAAAGAGAAATACAAAAGTCAGGAGATCTTAAAGTCAGGAAATTCTCTGACCTCTGAAGGTGTATGGTACCTTAAATTTGGCTGTAATCTGGTTGATAAGAGGAATGAATTCCTGGAGGTCTTTTGCTTCACAATCCTTGAGCATGTGTTCTGAAGCAGATGGAATGAAGGGAAGGACTTCTTCCTCCAGGCAAATAATCATGCGATGAAGGAAAGTGCGGACTCCACTCCTGAGAATATCCTTTTGTAAGGGACAACTGAGAGCTGGCAAGAACGTCTGTAAACAGTCCAGGTAAACTTCGGAACAGCCACATTGCTTCACAGTCTGCTTGTTGCTGAAAGCTTTGCTGGTTCGACTACAGAAACAATGATCAGGTAACTGGTTTTAAGTTTATTCTTCAAGTGGTTTATGGAGTAATAAACAACAATGCACAACAAATTATAAAACTGACAAAACAAAGCAGCCAATTCTTTATTTTCCATGTCACAGTTATGTCCACTTTTAGTTAATGGTTGCTTCCAGTTACCATTCCAGAAAGGGCCCAAGTTAAATGAATGAAATGTAATTGATACAATCTCTCAAATGTGAGCCCACCTAAATATTTTGCTAAAATCCTGCTGACAATATATGCAGTAAAGAGGAAAAAAAAAATTTACTATGAATAGGCTATACTACACAAACTGTAAACCACCAATTTATATTAGAAAACAATCTTAGAATTGAGTTATTTATACAATATCTCTAACATAAGCTTTTGCATGGAAGTCTTCTATAGAGCAATTTCTCTAAGTGCTTCTAATTAAAAATCACTCAAACTTTCATACTGTTATTCTTTACCAATAAAGAAATATGTGTAGAGACAGAAACAATGGCTTGGGTGGTTGGGACACAATGCAACAACTAATAAGAAGCCTCAGCACCTTCTCTTTAAGATTCCATAACAGATCCCCTGATGTCATTGGTATATATACTTAAGCGAATCTCCTTAAATACATTATCAACTTAAACCAGAGAAATCAGACAAGTTAAGGATTTAAAAAGATGTCAAGTCAGAAATCCAGAATGTTATGAGATCTATTCCCTTCTTCAGCTAAATCTCCTAATTTAATGAATTTAGAAAAGAAATGTTTACACAAATCTCTGGACAATCCAGTTTCAGAAACATGACACACATGCCCAATTCTAGAAAAATCTAAGTAAATGATTCTGTATATACTGAGAAAATCACTTCACCAATTTAAATGCCAATTTTCACCAATCACACTCACCTAGCAAATCCAACAGCATGGTTGAGACAGTCTGCTAGAGATGCCTGTCTTTCTTCGTCCTGTGCCAGCATCAATTTTTCTAACAGAATTTTAAACTTCTCCATGAGTGGAGTCAACAGATTCCTCATTAATGCCTGCTTCCGCTCTGCTGGATACTCACTATTAACAATTAGCACTCCAGCTGTCTCATAGATAAATAATTGATCGTCGCTGCTCAACAAAGACTGGTAACCATTCTCCTAAAATGAAATTTAGTCTTATTTAAGTTTTCCTTTGTTCAGTTCCTCCCATTTAAAAGTAAAAGAGGGACAGAAGATGTAATCTATCACACCAACTCATTAATAAAAAGAAGATTGAGTACTTGTAAATAAACTGAATTAGAGGTCAAAAGATGAGGGATCTATTGACACGACTTCATAAATGGTCATGTAATAATAATACAGTTTTATAATACTGTATTATTATTATAATAAATAATAATCAGTTTTCTAACTTTTATAAAATTTACTGTTTTACTTTTATAAAATTTATCTGTTATTAGGATGCTAAAAATCAGTTTTATAAAATGCTTTGAAGGTTAAGACAAATGCCACACAGATTAATATTTTAAAGTATTTAAGATTTAAATAACAACAAATGCCAAGTAATAAACATATACACAAGTTGTTACTTTTGCACGTTTGAAAATAAGACTGGAAATAAAAAGAAAAGATCTTATTCAAGTGTAAGCAAACATCCATCCATACACTGACCCATTTTACTGCTGCTGCTGCTGCTGCTAAGTCGCTTCAGTCGTGTCTGACTCTGTGCGACCCCATAGACGGCAGCCCACCAGGCTCCCCCGTCCCAGGGATTCTCCAGGCAAGAACACTGGAGTGGGTTGCCGTTTCCTTCTCCAGTGCATGAAAGTGAAAAGTGAAATTGAAGTCGCTCAGTTGTGTCCAACTTTTAGCGACCCCATGGACTGCAGCCTACCAGGCTCCTCCATCCATGGGATTTTCCAGGCAAGAGTACTGGAGTGGGTTGCCCTTGCCTTCTCCCAGTAAGTTTTATTATTTTTCACATTTATGCAATCTGAGAGGCCAGGGGGAAGGGGAAAATATCAGAGGCCCTTCTACCAAAACTCCCTGTTAAGAAATTATTTACAAGCCTAGTCTTAAAACAGATAAATTGTGTGGAGGCCCTATTATATATTTATATATATATAATATATACATATATGTAAAATTTCAATATCCATAAATATGGCATGGCTAAATATGGCTCTCTGAAAATCTTTTAATATAGATTTCTTTAGTATGTAGGCAAATTTAACCATATAATTCATTAGTAACCTTTCATGCAATGAAATATGTATATATTATATGTGTGTGTGTGTGTGTGTGTATAAAAGAATCTTTTATCTTTTAAAAGAGAATGTCCTTATTTAGAAGTAACTAAAACACTTATTAAGTAACACTAGGACCAATCACTGCTCTAGGAGTTGAGATCATAAAGTTAAAGTTGCTAGATAAATACACAGTATTTATACCCCTACTAAGCAGTCAACATTCAGTAAAAGCACTGTGAATCAAGTCTTTTTACACACTAAAAAAAGGTTACAGGTATAGTACAAGTTCTTGTTTCCATGTGCAATGAGAAAAAGAAAAAATTTCCAATATCCATAAATATGGCATGGCTAAATACAGCTCTGTGAAAAATCTTTTAATATAGATTTCTTTAGTATGTAGGCAAATTTAACCATATAATTCATTAGTAACCTTTCACACAATGAAATTAACCCATATACTTATTTTAAAAAAGAAAATATTTTATGTTTAACATTTTTCAAGTGTGGCTCCATTAATAACTCTCACCAAAATGAAAAAAAAAAAAAGTCAATGTCAGTAGTTTGCTGAGATTGCCAGTATTTTACACAAAAACAGATATCAAAATGTGCTTACAAGGTATCTTTTAAAGATTACTTAAATCTTTCTAGTGAAATAAGTAACTGAGATATTCAGATCAAGCAGTGTTTAAATTCTTTTTACCTCAAGCCAGAAGTTTAACAATAAAATTTCAGTCTACTAGAAGTTACTGAGAATGGCTCGTGTGATCACAGTACTAAACAGAGAATAATTTTGAAACTGAATATTCCTTCTCCAAAAAATACTGGTATTTAATAGTACAGAGAGCAGACCATATCTCACACTGCTAAATCTTATCAATCAAATTTTGATTCCCTTCTATTTCTTTTTTCCTCTTTTATTTCTAATGCTATGTTTGTTTACTATATCTCAACAGAGTTTTAGTAAATAGATCTAAGCCCTACATGCCCCCCACCCCAACTTTCATTTAGAAAGAAAGATACTTACAGGTGGAGAAAGCTCTAATAAATCTTGTATTCTATTCAGAATATCCTCAATGAAAGGATTCATTTGTTTACTGAATAAAGGCAAAAAGGAAAACCACAATTACATAAATAATAGTGCTTGGAGAAGTGCTGAAATATGAAATTCCTCTTTAAGGCAGAACTAAAAAAAACGTTCAGTTCTAAGGTAGTCACATGTCACCATTCAGACTAGCTATAATTTTTTTAAATTACAATATTATAACCTAAGAAAAAGTAGTTTTCACACCTAAAAAAATGGTACTAGTAAAGAACAATATGACAGATTAAGTTAAAAACGTATTTCCAAGGAATATCATCTTTAGAATTTCAAAGAAACCATATAGTTTTACTATCTACAGCAATAAAACTGTGAAATAACTAATGCCATTAGTAATGACAAGTGTTACATATAAAAATATTCAAACAAATCAGTTTAATAATGAACAAAGTACCTGGCTAAAGAGAAAGAAAAGAAATCTTAGCACAATACAAAAAGGAACATTTTTTTAAAAAGCCTAAGAACAGAAAGAACTAAATCTACCATAGGCTCTTAGATAATAAGTTACATCTTACTTAACAATCTTAAAAATAAGAATTAAACATAACAGCCAAAATGTTTTACTTACTTAAGAGATTTAACAAATCTGGAGAATAGGTAAGCAGTTCTGCTCCGGACTTTAGCACTAGAGTGCCGCAGACCCCTGTGATCTAAGAAAGCCATCTAAAGAAAGAGAGACACTTTTACTATTTCTGTATTTATTTAACATCTTTTATTGCTAATGTCATGACATGTTTTTGTTCATATCGAATTTTACTTTTTAGCTCTGGAAGAGAGGAACCAGGTACACGCAAGTGAGCCTACACTACACATAAATAGGTCCTTGAATATTTGTTTTAAATAACTGACTAGACACAAACTCCACTTTAAAGAAATGGAGGAGTTTCAGCATGTTCAGGAGTTTTTGAGAGCTCTGGAAAAAAGTGATAAGAGAAAGATAGAATACTATCTGTTCATTAGCTGAAACATATGGAAAATAACAAAAGCTGAGAGTAAAGTATATACTTACTAGTACACATGGAATGTGCTGAGGTTCAACTGTGAAAAACTTTTCGTATCTAACAACAGTTTCGAAGAACTCCAATGTCACAGATGTGTGCTGATAGGAGCTAACTCCTGATGTTACCAGCTAGAGCAGGAAAAAGTTAAGAAATCTGTCTTCATTTACTGCAACATCAAAATGTCCCTGTAATAATGTATATTAAACTCTAACAATTAAGAAACTCACATTAGCTTATATGAAAACAGAAAATTAGGTTCAGAATAAGTTGTCTTAGTATACTTACAGTTCGCATCATATCCTGCAAAGCACTAGCTTTTGAAACATCACCTGAGAAGTGAGCACCATGAGATACTGGAAGAGCTTCTGCCAACATATACAGCAATCTTATTGCCACTTCAACTTCCATAAACCGTGTGGTCTGCCAATTCCTACCAAGGTATAACACATCACTGAGATCTGAATGCAAACCCTCTGTACAACTAGTGATGCACCGGATAAAAAGACACCAACAAAATCCTCTTTAATTATTAAAAAGTCACAGCAATTGTTAATTCTGCCAGGGAACATAATTCATATCACAGGAGTATAAATAACCAATGTAATCCATTTTATTGTTTATGTTCCGAAGAGCAGCATTTCCCCTCCAGGATCAAGATAAATTAAGGAGTCAAGGGCATTGTTTTGGAGATACACATAAGATCTTAATAAGTAAAACAAACAAGTAAGTCATGTGACTCACTTATGGTAGGCCACCATCAGGGAGAAGAGGAAAGAGGTGACTTGTTAGAAAGAGACGAACAAACTTACTGCAGTGTAGAACTGAACACTCTGCGAACAGAAGCCAGCAGTAACTCTGGTGAAACTTGAGCAAGCCTGTCCAACAATAACTTCAGTTGTTTTCTATATTCTACAAACATGGCTTCATCTTCACCCTATGGTATTTTAAAAATTCCATTAAGAAACTTAAAAGACCTTAAGACACATAAAATGGTGAGTTCTCATTAGTTTTTTATATTTACAAATTTAATACACTTTTATTTTTTTCATAAATATTTATGTAGGAAAATGCAGCAGTCTTTCCCCTCCTGCTCACAAATAATTATTTCCCAGACCTAGACTATGAAAGCCTAGAGCCAGAAACAGCACAGGGAGGAGGTTAAAATCAAGAGTCATTATAACAGAAGAGAGTGACTGAGGGATGATTAGGCAAACACCAGATAATGGAAGGCTTGGAAAACAAAAGCAAAAGTCTAAGCTACGATGGGTTCACATAGGGCTTTATGAGAACCTTAGCACCTTATGTATACTCTTTGTATCTTACTGTCCAGTCTAAGAACTGTAATACTATCACATGATTAACGATACTGTATGTAATGAACCTGGCACTTTGCAAGTGCATGGTGTGTTGGTGATCATCACCAGTATCCTCGTGTAGTTCAAAGTTTCTGATGTCTGAAGTGGGTAACAGAATATTACTGAGTTGCCAGAAAGCACTCATGACACTTGTGACTGATGGAAAGCTGACTCATGACAACCCTGGAGAGGACTTTAACCAGAACAAATCCAGAGACGGTGAAGTGCCTCATTCCCACTCTCCCACAGACAATCTGAGGTCCACCAATTGGGCCTCAATTCCTCTCTTATTAAATATAAAGTGAAATATGATCACGAACAATAATGTCAATGTTTTACAAAGTTCAGTGCTACAAAGTGTCCTTAAAAGGGTCATTTTAAAGAATTAGAGGACAAAACACAAAAACATGAAGAATTATGAAGTTTCCATTAATCTAAGAAGTCATCAATATAAACAAGACTAATTTTTAAAACACTTCTTGTCTTAAAGGACTCTAAGATACTCAAAACTTGAAATACTAATCTGATGTGGGTACATAATAAAATTAAAACTGTTTTCTCCTCAATCCAAAATTCTTACCTCATTTTCAAAGTTATATTCTTCATCATAGGTTAATTTTTTCATAACGGCCAACATGATTGTCTAAAATTAAGAATAAAGTATCTTTTGTCAGTCTCTAAATTCATGTAATTTGAAATTAGGCTGTATTTCAAGGCAGACTGCAGATACAGAGTCTACTATTGGTTTAAAAGAAGTAAAAAGAAGTTAGTTACCTCTACGTTAGCTTTTTGTCGATCTGAAAGCACTGTAAGCTGTTGAAAAGAAAGCAATCATTTATTAGGTTTCCTAAAGTAATACTTGCTTATCAAAATATTTTTCTAATCAGTTAGTATCTTTTCAAACATGCACACAGCTTTTCTGGAGGGCAGTTTTATAGTACCTTTCTATATGTGAAATGTACCTAATCTAAAATCTATCAATTTCACTTTTAGTAAGTAACTTGGCATACAGGCAAAAACATGTAGATAAACTTGATTTTTAAAGATACTTATAAATGTACTCAGCAAAGAAGCAGATTACAGAAAGCAAAGGATGTCTCACCTTGTTTTTAATTAAGTAAGGCCATAAAAGCCTAGAAATCCACTATGAGATACAGTGGGATTACCAATAGTGATTTTAACTGTCTTCATACCTTTTCACATTGCCTAAAATTTCTTAAAGTATGCATGCAGAAACATGTTATAACAGAAGCTAAACTCAGTTTGGAAAAATATTATCTTAAGCTTGACTCAATTCAACTAAATCAATGTAAATAAAGTAGGCATAGCTCTCACCTAATGTCGTAATGAAAAGTTATTAATTCTTTAAAAGGCTACGTGTATAATATATGAGATTCATACCTTCTACGTTTTAAGTTCTATTATTGGCAGCAACTCTCTAGGGGGAAATTTTTAATTATAAAAAAACTTCATAAGAAATGATGCATATGTAATTAAAATAATAAACTATCTTTAACAAAATTTCTACTGTATTTAAAAACAAACACATGGGACTTCCCTGCCAAGACTCTATGCTCCCAAGGCTGGGGTACAGGTTCAGTCCCCAGTCAGGGAACTAAGATGCCACATGATACAAGGCCAAAAAGAAATAAACACAGATTAAAAATAAAAGAAACAACCTAAACCTATAACTAATTCTGAAGCTTTTTAGTCTAGTGAATTTTAGAACCTGGCCATTTATGTTTTCCAGCTAAGAAGTTCAAAGGAAAGAAAAAAGATGAAAATATACTCATAATTAACAGTAAATATCATTAAAGTAGAATTGAGTATCTTATTTTCATTTTCTTGTATTTTCCAATTCTCTATGGCTTTTCTATATTATCTACAACAAAGATTAACATAAGGACTTACCTGTTTCAAAATATGAAGATAATCGTAACAAAATCCAATAATATTAGAAGAGATGTCATCATCCTCATGAATTAGGAGCTGCAACATCAGCGCCACCTTTGTTTCAATAGCTTGCAGTGCCTCCTGAGCATTCTTGATATCCCCATTTTTAATTAATTTAGTCCAGCTAACTATCAATGACTGTCCCATTCCATTGACCAGTTTAGAAAATCTGGCCAGGAAGTCAACATCTTCCTCCTACAAACAATACAGATCTCAATTTAAAACCAACTACCTGAGAGGAAAAACTCTAAATTTCAATGGATCAAGTGCCAATTATAGGAGTCAATTTTATTTTATCTTATTTTTTTAATTTAATTTTATTTTTAAACTTTACAATATTGTATTAGTTTTGCCAAATATCGAAATGAATCCGCCACAGGTATACCTGTGTTCCCCATCCTGAACCCTCCTCCCTCCCCATATCTTCCCTCTGGGTCGTCCCAGTGCACCAGCCCCAAGCATCCAGTATCGTGCATCGAACCTGGACTGGCGAGGAGTCAATTTTAAACTAACATTAGACATTAACAATACTACCATTTTGACTGGGAAGTTTTAAGAGTCTGAATTCTACTGTTATTATCCACTAACTCTCAAAATAACTATCTTTAATGATTATAGTCATGTAGACATTGTCAAATTATAAAAGTTTAAAAAAAGAGATCTGTGGTTTCAAAACCTTCTCTCTAAACTGATGAATTTAGTAAATACCTTCTAATAAAGTTAATGCTGCCATATTATGCTTTGTGCAACAATTTACAACAGTCCTTTCTGACACTATTTAATTTGAACCTCAACTATACCACAAAGAAATAAAACTGCTATTAAAATAACCTGCCTAAAGTTAATCAGCATTAGTGTTAGAACTCAAAATCAGGTTAATTTTCATTAATTATCCTTATGATATTCTCCTACAGAACGATTTTTTAGCTTCACCATTTTAAGTTTTTTAATAAGACCATTATTCGCAGTGTAACTGGCTACACTTTGTCAGTTAGGAAAATACCAGAGGTATACTCCTGATATATCAACAATACAAAGACTTCTTAGTAATTCTTTATCACTGTCACAGGTAAAATTAAAAGTAAAAACCTTCAAATTCAATTTCTAAATTATTAATTTACCACACTCACTTGAGCCCTAATTCTGCTGAGGCTAAACTCTAATAGATCAAATGAATATGATGAAAATATAACATTTATAATGGAGTCTAGGTCAAAATGCACTGCCATGCTTCGTAAAGTGTGGTCCATGAAGAGCTGTATCACAGCATCACTTGAGAGGCTATTAGAAAGCACAAAAGTAAGTACCATCCCAGATCTTCAAGTAAAGTCTGATATAATCCATGGTCAAGGAAAATGTTACACATGACATTACGGCTTTCTGGACAGTGTTTCGCTATTATAAGCCCAAGGAAGTTTCTAACACTTAAAAACATAAATAAAGAAAAAGGAAAGTATATTTAAATTACTGCCTATCCTAGTTTGTTCTAACAATTTTCAAAACGTTATACATAAATTTACTGACCCGGTCAATGCTGAAAAATCCAGCAGACTGTAACACTTGACATAAAGATTCTACCAGTTTCATTTTATCAACAGGATCCATTCCTTTATTTACAATTTCAAATAAACAATCACAGGCTTCTTCCCGTAGAACTTCTATTGACATATGACCTAGCAGCATATTTATAAACCTGGCAATGGAGAAACAAAAATTCTTACAATATTTTCAAATTCATGAGTTTTACACACTGTATTCTGCAGGTTTCTATTCTTAAAATATAGATTTACTTACCTATCATTGGCTATAAGGGATAAGTCTATCCAAGAGACATAAGCCCCAACTACTTCAAGGCACTGGCATGTCACTTCTGAATTGGTATACTGATAATTTTGTAGGATTTGGTACCATGATTCCACCAGGTTTGGAATGCACTGTTCCCTCATGGTATCCTTTATGAGAGTATTCCTACGAGCCTCCTAAAAAAAAAAATACCGTATGTACAATCAGATTACCTCCCAAGATAATGTTTGATATCCGTATAATAGTTGCACACAGTAATTTCCTCAACACTACATTTCCCGACTTGTTAACACATTCCCTGCCGGTACTTCCTATTTATCTGCCCTAAAATCATAACCTGTGATTCTAATTCTTCCTTCCATTTTACTTAGACATAATTTATTAAACACAAACTATGAAAAAAACACTGCTTAGAAATTTTAACCATGAGATAAAAGTTATTTCTCAGTATTATACAAACAAACTATTTAAGAGAACAGCAATAATGTAAACAGTATTCTTAAAAATGTCATATTTAACACACAATAACCTTAAATTGTCAGACACATTTGAATTAAGCTATTTCCATTGTGTTCTTTAAGAAAAAGGAGAAAGTTAAAGTGGGTAATAAAGAAATAGAGAAAGACTAAGGTCATGGCCTATGTGACTAACTGAGAATACACAAGAACCCAGCACTGGTACATAGCAAGGCTTTTTCCTCAGTCAGCAACTATAAAGTAATAGTAAATACAGGCCACATTTCTCTACAAATTCATAGGAAAAAAACTGATTTGTTTATTTCACTAGAGGAAGTTTCTCTCTGGTTAAAAAAAAAAAAGCTAAATGCTCTAATTTCACTCTATACCTGGGGAAAAAACCCCAATTTAAGTTCCTTTGTAAAACAAAATTCAAAATGTTGAGCAAATTTGTAAGTATTCCTAACAAAGTTTTATCAAAAACAAAAATTCCTTCTTGTTCCTTTTATTATGTACCCATTATCTCTTGCAGTATCTAAATTAAAAACTTATTAAAAAGATGTTACTTGCCTCTGAGGTGTGAACCACATCACGATCCACCAACTCGGAATCAATAGCCATGAGAATTCGGAGGTACAGATCTACTCCCCTTGGGTTTAGGTCCACTACTGAGAGAATGTCAAAAAAAAACTTGGGCCATTTAGTGAGATACTCTGTAACAAAAAGCAAGGCGAAGACTTGGGCGGCTTTATTTCGTATGAAGGTCTTCTCTGGTTGGGGATTCAGCATCTGACAAACAGAGATACAGTTCATAAAATTAAATACAAATGGAAAAGACTCAAACAGTGTTCTATTTATCATTAACAGGCAAAATCCCACTAAACTGCACCATGATCTACAACAGCTGTGCAGCAAATATGCTTGAGAATTACCAAAGTATTAAAGTTTCATGGGCAGAGTTTTAGTAGTTTCTATAACCTTTTCTAAGAAGAAAGCAAATTCAATGATTTTTCTTCTAGCTGCTTCCTCTGTAATATAAATAAATATTCTAGCTACACAACTGCTTTAATATGTTAAGATTAGCTAAAACTAGTGAAAAAAAAAAATACTGTGAATAAAAAACTCTATTGGCTCCTTTAAAAGGGGCTCTTTGTGAAGAATCTGTTCCAGGAGGGCTCACCTTAAGTGTGAAAATTGACTTTTGTCTAGCAGTTAAAATTATATTTTAAAACCAAAAGTTTCCACCATGTGTCACAGAAAGAATGACAGATTCAATTATTGATATAATTTCAAGTTACTGCTAAGTTTTTATCACTTGTTATCTTCAAAGCCAGCACTTTCTAAAAAAGCTACATGGTCAAATGGAGGATAAATGAGTGACATTTTTGAGGTGAAGTTGCAAAATCTTCCAAAAATAAAAACTGAAACATCTGGCAATTTGAGGTATTAAATGTAAAAGCTACTATTTTACCTGAGCTTGAAGCCAAGATACAAGCGTCTCCCTAATTAGTTGTTGTTGAACAGTAGTTAGTTCTGAATATCTGTTCAAAATACATAAGAAAAACAATAATGGTAATATTTAGTGTATGTGGTTTTTAAAAAGTAATGGCCTCTTATATTTGAAATAGAAAATTTGTATAGCAATCACCTAAAATTCCCTATGATAAATTGGTAATAATTCTCATTACCACTTTAAAGACAGGGGTGGGAGTGGTTGGAGGGGTATCAATATTTATCTTAGTTTTATCTGTGGTCCAGTTTATGCTAAAACAAAATGGCAGCTACACAATTTTTCAAATGAAAATAATGGTCTCAAGTCTATGGTCTCAGGTCTGTGATTTACAGAATAAATTAGGAGGCAAACTAAGGATCCCTGGGGCAGCAATTCACTGTTTCTGCTTAAATTAGGCAGGGGTTTTTTGAAAAGTCAATGGCAACCCACTCCAGTGTTTCTGCCTGGGAAATCCCGTGGGCAGAGGAGCCTGGCGGGCTACAGTCCATGATGTCGCAAAGAGCTGGACACGACTGAGAGACTAAACAAGGCAGGGGTTCTAAATGCAAGTGCCCATACTGCCACTCAATTTAACAGAGAGTGGTCATGCAGTGATACAGGCGTGGTGTTGCTATATCTTTTCATTCTTTCCCAGAGAAACTGGAATTTAACTTTTTCCTGTGTACTGACTGGATTCTTTTATGTAGCCAATGAATTTGGTATTTTTAAAACACCTTGGGATAAATCAAAACATCTCAAAGCTGGATGTGACACATATTGTCAATTTACAGCCTATGTTATGATGTCCTCAAAGAAGGAAAAACTAATTTCAAAATTAGCCTCTCCCCACAAATCTCAGTGAGAAAAGCCGTACTTGTATTTAACTTGATGTTCCAGTACTTGGAAGCAGAAAAACTTAATATGATCATCACTGAAAAAGAAAAAAAAAGAAAAATTAGATAAGGAGAATATGAATTGGGGAAAACAAATCAAAGGTAAATAATAATGAGTAACTCAGTTGAAAGTGTCTCAAACCAGACCTTTGGCTTATTGCTCTCAAGTGTTACATTCACATCCATTTGTAAGCTAAGAGAACTTTATATAATATTCAATGGAAATTGAATAATCAATTTCAAACAGAGTAACAGAATAATCCCAAATTAAGATTCACTTTAAATACATACAGTCCTTTGCAAATAGAGAGCACTCCCCCCAATTCGAGATGTTAGGATTCCCAAAGCAATTCTTACATTTTATAACAGAAAGGACAGATGTAAAACGACAAATGGTAGAACAGCCAGAGGCTAAGTCAAGCCAGAGACGGTCATCAAAGTCATACTTAAACAAGAGAAGTCTCCTAGACTGGCAGTCCAGCCCCGAAATGCATATAGAAAACCAGGTTACAAATATATTGCCTTAGGGATTCCCTGGTGGTCCAGTGGATAGGAGTCTACACTTCCACTGTATGGGGTATGGGTTTAGTCCCTGGTTGGGAAATTAAGATTCTGCATACTGCATGGCAAGGCTTACATTTAAAGAAAAAAAAAGAAAGTAAAAACAAATATATGACCTTAAAAAGGGGTGGGGGGAGTAAAAATCAATATCCATCCGCTGTCTACTTCTAACTGTCTCCCTAGGAGTGACAACAGAGATACAGTGAGCTAGCTACAAGCTCTGACCAAGTCCCTTTAATGAACAACAATGTTCTTTTTAGACAGTTGGTTTGAGTCAGGCATGGTCAAGGAACAATCTTTCATATACACAGCTAACTATAGTCAATGTAAGAATGGAGGTATTGTCTTCATTCTGATTACATCCCTTAACCCCTCCACCAAAAAAAATTCACACTTAAGAAAATAAAACCTAATTTTTAAAAGTTTTGTTAAAAGTTACATTTAATTAGCATCTTTTCTAAGACCTTAGGGTTTCTATTCTTATCATGGATTGCACTGAAGCTTGAATTATATAAGACTGAAATTTTTCACTCAAAATATAAACTACAGGGAGCCCTTAATTAAAAGCCAGCCTTCATTTACTCTAAGACATATAGATGTTCTTCAAAATTAACTTTCACTAAACTGGAACACTTGCTTTCAGCTATAAAATGTAGTGACTGATACTCCCAGCATGCAAGAAATCTAGGTAGGAATTCTCACTGACCCCTAGAAACTTATTTATACTCCTACTAGCAGAGTTGTTTGTTTACAACTAGTCAGTGTGCTTTCCCCAGTCTCACTAGGTGCACTGTACTTCTTCTATATTTAAGTAACTTAATTAACTACTATATAAAATAATGCAGTGAGTATGATGAGTTTCTATTTTTGTAAAAATTAAGTTGAATGCTTTAGAAAGAGTTCATAGAAAGTCACTTTGCATGGGAGAAAAAAAACCTTGTATATGTGTATTGTGGGCCAGATAACCAGAAGACTTGGAGATGTGGGAACAAATAAATAAAAGGTTTAGAAAGCCACATTCACTGTTCCTCAATCCACTACAGGGACCCAAAACAGAAATTGGAGAGGATCAATTATGGGGGAATCAATATTTTCAACATTAAGAATCACAAAGTGATTGTGGCACATACACAAAGAAAATTTGTTGGTCCAACATCAAAAGATTAGTAACTGAATGTTTATGCACTTAAATTAAAAATTAAGCCAGATAATTTCTGATTACCTTCTTTACCAAGTTTTTAGAAAACCAACCATCCCTCCTCACCATAAGAAAATACGGAAATTTCTACTGTACTAGATGCCAGCTGGAATCTGCTGTCAGGTACTCAGAATAAGGCAAAGAAGGGATAGTTTTAATAAAAAGTGAATTCAGAATTGGCCAAAATTTTTAGTTTACTATTTTCCTCATTCTACATGGAATAGTTTTTTAAAACTAAGTCATAAAATGTTTTTATGAAAGCCTTTTTCAAACAGATAAATAAAACAATCTTGCCAAGTTCATAAAAATTTAAAGTCTTCTACAAGTTATGCAAATTTTGCTTTAATTACCTGTATGTCCTCTGAGCCAGAGCTTCTGCACACACCTGCCAGGCATCTGGGGAAATCTTTAACTGTTCAAAATAGGCCAAGGCCTGTGTAATTGCAAAGCAGAATATGCATTTGGAATAGTCAATCTCAATTCTCTGCCAATACTCAACAAAGTTTACTGAGAGTAGCAAACCAACTACAGTGACTAAAAATAACAGCTAAACATTGAATTCAGGCTTCTGAGTAGGTGCAACTGGATGATTATTCTTAGGAAAAAGGTTAAGTAAAAAACAAATTCCATCAGTTGGATACTTCTAACTTGTTTCCTTATGGGAAAGGAAACAACACAAAAATGCCCTGCAGACCTCACTGGGTTATTAGAAGAATCAAGAGAAAACACTCCAGTGCTCTGTCAAGTGCTATACTCCTGAGGTACATGCAATTATAAAATGGGATATAAAGAATACTTTTCCTATTTAATAGCAAACGTGCTATTAAAGAAGTGACTATAAAGGATGAAACATATTCTGTATTATCATTTGATCTACCATTTGACAGAAAAAGAGAATTATTTCCATTTTTCAACTGCATCAGTAAGTTTCCTAAATGGTGAGATTAAAATCAGAGTTCAACTGCTTGATATGAATTTTAGGAAGTACCAAATAACTGAAAAAGTCAAAGCTTTAGGAAATGCGTTTCTCATCCCTGTATTCATGAATTCTGGGTTTGTTATAGGAGCAAGTATCCTCTAGAACAGACGCAGCACCAAGCCCACAGCCTATCTACCACTGCTGGGAACACAGGGGTGACTCATACTCCTCCATTTGTATGCTGCAATGGAGATCAGTGACAGATGCCAGTTTCACACATGACAACAAACAGTAACCTCAGTAGCTTGCAAAAAATATCTCAGTCAAGAAAATAACACATAATCTCTAGAAACATTGCTAAAGGAGTCTGAAGCAATTAAGCACATACCTTGAAATGAGTTGAGGAACCTAATTTCAATTAGCCAATATATTTTTTTAAAATGTGGTTTGTGCCTCATCAATGTGAAAACAATGTGTTCAGTCTTGATCAGCAATTTAAAAAATGAAACAGAATAGAGATATTAAGAGTGCACTGCACCTAGCAAGAATAACGATTATTTTGTATGACTTGTTTTACTTATGTGTGTACATGTCATATACCCATATGTGTATAAACATACATATACATACACATATACTGGGTCACGATATTAAATTATTTTTTCTTCTGGGTTAGAGGTTAAAAAAAATAAGTTAGAGTCCTTGAGCCACAATGAAAGATCTCACACAACTCAACAAAAGATTCTGCTTGCCACAACTTAGACCCAAGGCAGCCAAATAAATATTTATTTATTTTATAAATATACATATATTTTAAAACCTGCAATAATAATGGAAAGCTACTGAAATGGCAACCCACTCCAGTATCCTTGCCTGGAAAACTCCATGAACCATGGAGCCTGGCATGTTACTGTCCGTGGGGCTGCAAAGAGTTGGACATGACTGAGTGATTGATGCGTGTGTAGTTAGGTGATGGTTTCCTGTGTTATGCAATTGTATGCATGAGGAAATGAGTTTTTATATGCTGCCTCAATGGCTGTTCCCACTGAGAGAGGAATAGGTCAAAGAAGCGAGTAGATGAAGATCACCAAATACTATCTTAAGTGTAAATAATGGCTGCCTTTAGAATTAAGAATATAGGAGCTCAAGCAGCAGAAAAAAATCTAGTTCAGGTGTCTAACAATACTGATTCCATAAAGCCTCAAGTTTCCTTTAGGAGTATCTCAGGGGCCAGGGCGGGGCCAAGTTTGAAGTCAGTCTTGCAGACTGTGTTACCATCTAATAGTTCACTTACCAAAACAGGTGGGGGAGGTGTGATTCAGCTGCTAGAATTGTCACTAAGTTTCAAGCCAAAGACAGAAATTCTATTTTTTTAAGTGATAATAACTTGAAATTTTTCAGTTTTAACTATTCTTTGCAGTCTGAATCCATGTGATACTAGCATTTAAAAAACAACAACAACACTGTAGTAATGATGAACAAGTCAGTTTTCATCGCCCAGTTCTTCTATCTCATACTTTTCTAATGCTCTACTGTCTCTAAGTGGCAACAGAGTCAGTTCAGTTACTTAGTGCCCAGGTAGAAAACAGAGAACTATAGACAGACAACTGGGAATCAGGGTTGGTAGTCATTTATCTTATTACAAAACTGAATTAAGTTCCTACTACTCCTCAATTTCAGCATCAGGACTATCAGAACTTACTTTTCCTTACAATTCCTTATTTTTCATTCTAATTATTACTTGGGTTGGCTTAATGGAGTATCAAATTAGGCCTGGATCAGGATGTCTAACATACGCCTATGACTGACAGAACCCATTTTTATTGCTGAAAAGCCTAACTTCTATAATATTAAAACCACTGTCAATGTACTAGTTTTACTTTCTGAAAAAGAAAATCATGGCACATTAAAAAAAAAAAGTTCTGATGGTGGAATTTAATTATAAAACAAAGGATTTCAAAAAAGGAACATAAAAAATAACAGAGAAGCTTATTTAATAACTAAACAAATAGTCAAAAGCTATGTAACACCAAGCTAAACGAAAGGTACAGATTTATTATGCTTCAACTATGTTCATGACTAAGGATTTGAAGGTAGGTAGCTAAAGCTCCGATGAAAAGAAATATTTGTCCATATACACAAGACATAGACTTTTAATGACTTTTCATGTCCTAACCGGTTTGATAGGTATCTTATAATTAGCTATTTAAATCTCAATTCTTGTCATTTACCTCCATCTGGAAGGCTGGTTACTTCTTTTAACAGCAGAGACAAGTACACAGTACTATCCTGGAAATCCCTGCAGTTTTTTTTTTTTTACTATTTAAAAAAATTCTGTAAAATTGTTGACTTTTATATTTTGTAAAATTTTTTATATTTTGTAAATTGTTAACTTCATTTAGCTCATTTATTAAAAAAATATCCTTTGTTATGAGAGCAGAAAGAAAATGACTCTTCATTTACTTCATACTTCAAACCACCCACACATCTTTAAAAAATTTAATTACATGTTTGTTCTTTAGATTCTTCTTTTATCATTCAGCCATGATTACAAGTGTATGCTACAATATGTTTAACTGTTTATACTTACCCAAATATCCCAGTACCTCATAATGGATTCTTTTGTCATGTAATCATTTTATGTAACCTGAGACATGGTATATAATACCTGCTTATTTACATGTCTGCCTGATAGAAGCAACAAGAATGTTAACTACCACTAACATGAGGGTTAAGCAACTTGTTTAGACTAAACCAAGCAATGGAAAAATATCATATATACGCCTGCTACTATGGCAAAGTCCCTTGAACAATACTTTGCATAACTTTCAAATAATTATAATGATGTGACATAAAGACTTGCCTTAAATTACAAGAGATTTTAATGCCATTGTTAAGCCAACTACAGAGAAAATAAATCACAATCATTCACTGTTTCCGTATTCAGAATATAGTGAAATACCTCAGATTTGTTTCTCTGTTCATTTCCATCCAAATTAAACCTTCATCAGATGTGTATTTTTGATTCAAGCCCTTTAATGAAAATGTTTATGTAACATGATTTAAAAAATGATTAAGTGGACATGACTTACCCTTTGTCTGAAGTCTGAATCAGCATTTGGATTTAGACCTAAGAGAGCCTGTTCATCCATTCCTGCTGCTATACTTGGAGTTTTCTGATTACAATAGGCGTGCCCTCTAATTCCACAGAAGAATCCGCAAACATCTGTACACACACACAAAGTTGAAAGAAAAAAACACTTGATAAGCAAAATAGATGCTTATCCTGAATACCATTACAAGCAGATAACATTATACAAAGACATTTAATAAGAGTTCAAAGAACTTCTTTGAAACAATCCAAATTACAAGTATAGGAGCCTGTCTCAGAAGAGTGGGTCTGCTAAATACTCCACTAATGTGTAATTTTTAAGGTATGCCATTAAGGTTCTCAAATTTCTTTTCTTCAAGATCATCAATAAAGTATAGAAAGTAATTATTTTTACTTGAAATAGAAGCATCTAATTTCCATTGTTATTATCTACAATAAAGTGCAACTGTGCAACCACATTAAGTTAAAAAAAAATACAAATTCAGATTATGTTGCTGATGATTTAACACTGACTGCTCTTATTTAAGAACTTTTTTTAGTCTCTGGAAAGCACTGCACTTTTTCACAATTTAGAGTCTAACATTTTCAAGTAAGAACATGATCAGCCCCAAAGGCAACTTGGTTTCTGATAAAATGTGTATTTATTTGCAGAAATAAAGAACAAGCTCTACCTGAGGTAAGGAGGGCTGGTCTTACTACTCTTAAAAAGCAAGAACCTGGGGGTGGGGGGCGCAGGGGGTGATGAGGAAGGGGCCACAGCCTTTCTTGGGAATGGTGAGGCCAGGATTGGATCCAGGTTAAAAGATTCTTACTACAACACGCTTTTCTGTCTCCCCCTGGTTCTGCCCAAATCAATGATAAATCAGGATGTGTTCTGAGAGCCTTGGAGAAGAAAGCTCAGCTCCTTCTCTTATAGTTAAGGTCATACTTGCAGATTACATCAAGGCAGTGTAACTCCCTACTGCCCTCAGGATTAAGATCCAAACACTTTTCAATGACTGTAACCATTCTGTACTCTAACCGCGCAAGACAAGTGGTAGTCTGCCTTTCATCTTCTTTGCACACGTTGCTCCTTACTTGGTTAACCCCTGCTTGTCCTTCAGAACTCAGCTTAGAGGTCACCTCTTTCAAGAACACTTCTTTGACCCCTGAGATGCCCCTCCAAGTGCTGATAGGTTGTCACTGTCTGCTTGCTACTTTTCTCTCATTAACCTTAAACAGAAGGAGTGACTGAATATTTGTCACTATGTTCCTAGGACATAATATAACAGACTTTGGATTTGCAAAGATTTGGATTGGCACTCTAACCTTATTTTCAAACTGGGGCCATGTGGACAACTACAAAAACTGAGAGAGCCCTTTCTGTGAAACAGGACAAAAAGAGCACCTGCCTCATAAAGCAGTAAAGACTTCAATGAGACAAGGTATGTAAAGCATGACTGGCACATAGTAGGCCTGCAATTCATAATTCAGAGCTAGGCACATGGGAGAATGGAACTACTTGGAGCATTCTTGATTTATCGTATCACACTACAAACCTGGCATTTTGAACAGATGGAAAAACAAAGGCATTGTTAAAAATTTGATGACAATTCCCCTGAAAAATGCACACACAGAAAGAAAAGACGATCTGAATTTCTATGAATCCCAGATCGAGAAATTCGGTAAAAGATTTCTTGAATATGGCATGGCTTTAGGGAAAATTTCATAAACTTGGTCACTTTGATTCTATCAAGGCAAACAGCAAGCGGTACTAAGGAAAAAACATTGCAAATAAAATCTAAGGAAACGAACTTGTTACAGTTGTCAGTAGAAAAGAATCTCCCACGGAGAAGGCACTTGGATAATAATGTGCAATGGTAAATCACCCACATGTACGCAAAAAACCTGAAAAGTTGTAACCTGTGCAAAAAAGTGACAATTTTCCTAGCAAAAGGTTGTGCATGAACACATATCTAACATGGTATAGAGGTGCTGGCTTAAACATTTGTTACAATATGATAAACCCTTCAATCACGCATCTAGGAAATGTTCTGGGGGAAGGCAAGCAAAATACTTAAAATATTAAGCCCTAACTTTACTATGGATACCCATTAAATCAAGAATCAAAACAACCTGGAAAAATTCCACTACACTTACAGAACACTGTTCTTCAGTTCCAAGGCTGAATCTTTCCAGCCTTTTACCATCACGCTGACAAGTCGCTTTAATCAAACGTAACTTCCCCCAGTAACAACTAATTAGCACTTTCAAAAAGTAATTTTTTTCCTGGTTACAAGGAAACATCATATTTCTCTACTCTTGCAGAATTGTGAGGAAGGGAAGAGCAAAAATGGCGTGTCCGTGCTGGCAAATTACTACACAGAAATAATACTTTTTTTCTTTTTTGTCCTGGGACGGGTTGGGGGTGGGGATCAAGTTTGAGGTCTCTGCAGTTGAAACTGCTGAGATACGCTGCAACTATTACAAATGGGCTTAAGCCACTTTTACTATGTGGGAGCCACAGGCGATGGGGGCCCTCCTCCGCCGGCCTTGCACCTTTCCTTCCCCCGGATCCCTCCCCTAAAAGAAGCCTCGTGGCAACTGGAGTGATGAAACACCGGGCAATGAGCGGCCACGCACTGGGGACGTACTCCGCCGCAGCTCATACTACCCCCACCCAGGCAGCCCAGCCTCGGGACGCACCGCCATGGAGAGCCCCCGGCCCGCACCTCTCTCCAGCATGGGGGCTTCCCGGGCCAGTCCTCCCGGCCAACTTTCCCGCAGCTTCGCGTGGACCGACCTGGGTCCGAGTCCCGCCCCAAGCCCCGAATCACCTTCCCTATCACTCCATCCCGCCTGCCCGCCTGCACTCCCGAGGGCCGGTCAGTGGAGCCGCGCCGCAAGCAGGGAGCGAGAAGAGCGGCCCTGGTCCTCGTCACCGTCGTCCTCCGCCACGGCCGCGGCGCTAACGCTGGAGACGGAGCTGGCCGGGGCCGCACACCTCTCGCAGCTCTGCGTCTCCTGGCGCCTTTTCTTGCGTGGCGCCGAGCAGGCAAGCTAGCAAGCTGGCGGGCGGGGTTGGCGCCCCAGGAAGGCTAAGAGCGTGAAGGCCGGCTAACGCCGCCACGGCCGTCGCCGCTGAGTCAGCGCGAAGCGCGCTCCCCGCGTCGGTGCCGCGCGGACCAAAGCCAGCAGCCTCATGGACAGGGCTGACGACGGCCCGAGGGCCCGGACCGGGAGCCTACGACTCCCAGCATGCAGTGTGCAGGCGACGCTTCCGGGCGACGGTACGCACACGCGCACCGGGCGCTCGCCGGGAGGCGTGGTCGCCGGGACCTCTGGTGCATGCCGGGATGGGGGTCCGGCCGGAACATTTCCCGGTCGTGAAGTCTGGTGTGCCTTCTGCGCCGGGGCGGAGATCCGTAACCACCCCCTCCACACCCCCAAACGGGGCCGGGTTTGGTTAGCATGTTCCATAAAGACTTAAGGAGGTAGTTGGTAGGTTAGAGAACGGAGTCCCGGAGAGCCGCGTGTCGTGGTCCAAACCACGTGTGAGTCAGTTGTTTAATTTCTCTTTTATGATCCCACACGTTCCCAGCGTGAGCATCCCCCGACGAGCGCTGAAAATTTTTTGTCAGTTTAAACGTACCAGTATTTTTGTCATTCGTGAAAAGATACTGTTTACTTCGTGTGATACTGTTACTTGGTTTATTCATTCACCGATTAGTTTAAAATACTGCATAGAGATAGTACAGGCTCAAGCTGCATAGATTTGGATCCCAGCTCGCCCCACACCCGTTACCCCGCTCACTGATTGTTAACCTCAGTTTCAGGCACGTTACATAATCTTATTTGTGCTTCAGTACGATTTGACTTTTCTCGCTCAGTAGTGTCCGACTCTTTTCACCCCCATGGACCCTTCTCTGTCCATGGGATTTTCCAGACAAGAATACTGGAGTAGGTTTCCATTCCATATTCCAGAGGATCTTCCCCGCCGAGGGACAGAATCCGCCTCTCCTGCATTGGCAGGCGGATTCTTTACCACTCAGCCGCCTGGGATGCCCCTGTTTACTCATCAGTAAAACGGTGTATGCTAATAGTACCTACCTCAAAGGCTTGTTGTGAGAATTGAGTTAATCCTTATGTTTGACATACAATAAGTGCTCTGTATTTAGGTTTCATTACTGATGGTTAAGTATGTACTGAATATAGACTAGGTTACCCTCAGTGGGACAACAGTGAAAAACAAAACCTGGGAGAAGAGAATGGACAGAAAAGTAGAATAAAATTCATGGAACCATATAACAGCTACATTTATTTCGTGACCTGCCCCGTGCAAAACACTGCATCAGGCATTTCATATATAAAGTATCTTGAGTCATTTTTGCATCACGTTTATAATTTACTTGTTCAAAATGTCAGGCTAGGATTCCTGTTCTATTTCAGTGTATCCCGGTGCCTAGTACCACCCTGTAGTTACAATTCAATAAGTGAATCATTGCATGGATTCTTACATTAGCTGTGTGGGTCAACTACTGACTATGGACGTTCAATACTAATCCTGGTCCACGTGGCTCCAAAGCCTGTATTGTGTTCAGTATATTCCACTGTGTCATCCTAAAGAACTTCAAAACACAGTCTATTATCTTGCTACTATCTTTGCCTTTTTCATTTGTAAACTCATTTTGTGAATACTTCATAGTCAAATTTTTATCACATGAAGTTTATCTACAGCTTATCTAATATCTATACCTTATCTACAGTTTATCTAGTAACACTGGCCCTTCATGGTAGTTCAAATGCCTAGGACTGTAAAAGTCTTTCCATTTTGTAGACACATTATTTCATAACGAATAAGGAACTACTTGGACTCCACCAGAAGAAGATCTGAGAGGGATATGAAATTTGACCATTCCATATTCTGGTTCCCCCACCTATAAAGGAATGGACAGTTTCTCATCTCAAACTAATATAAGATGCCAGTTATCAAAATATTGAAAAAGAACAGTCATTATTTTAAAGTATGTGTGCTTGCATATGGGCTTCCCTGGTGGCTCAGATGGTAAAGAATCTGCCTAGAATGTGGGAGACCCAGGTTCAATCCCTGGGTTGGGAAGATCCCCTGGAGAAGAGAATGGCAACCCATGCCAGTATTTTTGCCTGGAGAATTCCATGAACAGAGGAGCCTAGAGTCCACAGGCTATAGTCCATGGGGTTGCAAAGAGTTAGACATATGTGCTTGCATATGACAATGTTTTTACTAACTGCCAACATTTTCAACGTTTCCAAGGCAAACCATTCAATATCACAGTAATCCAAGTCTATGCCCCGACCAGTAACGCTGAAGAAGCTGACATTGAACGGTTCTATGAAGACCTACAAGATTTTCTAGAACTAACACCTCAAAAAGATGTCCTTTTCATTATAGGTGACTGGAATGCAAAAGTAGGAAGTCAAGAGATACCTGGAGTAACAGGCAAATTTGGCCTTGGAGTACAGAATGAAGCAGGGAAAAGGCTAATAGAGTTTTGCCAAGAGAACGCACTGGGCATAGAAACACCCTTTTCCAAAAACACGAGAAGACTCGTGGACACATGGACAACACCAGCTGGTCAATACCAAAATCATATTGATTATATTCTTTGCAGCCAAAGATGGTGAAGCTCTATACAGTCAGCAAAAACAAGATCATGAACTCCTTATTGCCAAATTCTGACTTAAATTGAAGAAAATAGGGAAAACCACTAGACCATTCAGGTATGACCTAAATCAAATCCCTTAGGATTGTACAGTGGAAGTGAGAAATAGATTCAAGGGATTAGATCTGATAGACAGAGTGCCTGATGAACTATGGATGGAAGTTCATGACATTGTACAGGAGACAGGGATCAAGACCATCCCCAAGAAAAAGAAATGCAAAGAAGCAGAATGGCTGTCTGAGGAGGCCTTACAAATAACTGTGAAAAGGAGAGAAGCAAAAGAGAAAAGGAAAGATTCTTCATTTGAATGCAGAGTTCCAAAGAATAGCAAGGAGAGATAAGAAAGCCTTCCTCAGTGATCAATGCAAAGAAATAGAGGAAAACAACAGAATGGGAAAGACTGGAGATCTCTTCAAGAAAATTTGAGATACCAAGGGAACATTTCATGCAAAGATGAGCACAATAAAGGACAGAAATGGTATGGACCTAACAGAAGCAGAAGATATTAAGAGGTGGCAAGAATACACCAAAGAACTATACAAAAAAGATCTTCACGACCCAGATAATCACGATGGTATGATCTCTCACCTAGAACCAGACATCCTAGAATGCAAAGTCAAGTGGGCCTTAGGAAGTGATGTAAAGTTGCTCAGTCGTGTTTGACTCTTTGCAACCCCATGGACTGTAGCCTACCAGGTTCCTCCATCCATGGGATTTTCCAGGCAAGAGTATTGGAGTTGGTTGCCATTTCCTTCTCCAGGAGATCTTCCCGACCCAGGGATTGAACCCCGTCTCCCACATTGTAGGTAGACGCGCTTTACCATCTGAGCCACCAGAGTGGAGGTGATGGAATTCCAGTTGAGCTATTTCAAATCCTGAAAGATGATGCTGTGAAAGTGCTTCACTCAATATGCCAGCAAATTTGGAATACTCAAAAGTGGCCACAGGACTGGAAAAGATCATTTTTAATTCCAATCCCAAAGAAAAGCAATGCCAAAGAATGCTCAAACTACTGCACAATTACACTCATCTCACACGCTAGTAAAGTAATGCTCAAAGTTCTCCAAGCCAGGCTTCTACAGCATGTGAACCATGAACTTTCAGATGTTCAAGCTGGATTTAGAAAAGGCAGAGGAACCACAGATCAAATTGCCAACATCTGTTGGATTATCGAAAAAGCAAAAGAGTTCCAGAAAAACATCTATTTCTGCTTTATTGACTATGCCAAAGCCTTTGACTGTGTGCATCACAACAAACTCTGGAAAATTCTTAAAGAGATGGGAGTACCAGAACACCTGACCTACCTCTTGAGAACTCTGTATGCAGGTCAAAAAGCAACAGTTAGAACTGGACGTGGAACAACAGAGTGGTTCCAAATAGGAAAAGGAGTACATCAAAGCTGTATGTTGTCACCTGTTTATTTAACGTATATGCAGAGTACACCATGAGAAACACTGGGCTGAATGAAGCACAAGCTGGAATCAAGACTTCCGGGAGAAATATCAATATCCTCAGATGCAGATGACACCACCCTTATGGCAGAAAGTGAAGAACTAAAGAGCCTCTTGATGAAAGTGAAAGAGGAGAGTGAAAAAGTTGGCTTAAAGCTCAACATTCAGAAAACGAAGATCATGGCATCTGGTCCCATCACTTCATGGCAAAAAGATGGGGAAACCGTGGAAACAGTGACAGACTTTATTTTTGGGGGCTCCAGAATCACTGCAGATGGTGACTGCAGCCATGAAATTAAAAGACGCTTACTCCTTGGAAGAAAAGTTATGACCAACCTAGACAGCATATTAAAAAGCAGAGACATTACTTTATCATAAGGGTCCATCTAGTCAAGGCTTTGGTTTTTCCAGTGGTCATGTATGGATGTGAGAGTTGGACTATAAAGAAAGCTGAGCAGCAAAGAATTGATGCTTTTGAACTGTGGTGTTGGAGAAGACTATTGGGAGTCCCTTGGATTGCAAAGAGATCCAACTAGTCCATCCTAAAGGAAATCAGTCCTGAATGTTCATTGGAACGACTGATGTTGAACTTGAAACTCCAATATTTTGGCTACCTGATACGGATAACTGACTCATTTGAAAAGACCCTGATGCTGGGAAAGATTGAAGGCAGGAGGAGAAGGGGATGACAGAAGATGAGATGGTTGGATGGCATCACCGACTCTATGGACATGAGTTTGAGTAAACTCCAGGAGTTGGTGATGGACATGGAGGCCTGGTGTGCTGCAGTCCATGGGGTCACAAAGAGTCTGACACAACTGAGCAACTGAACTGAACATTTTTGAGCATTTATTATGTGCCAGAAACTGTTCTGAGTGTTTAGACATTAATCCTCATAACACAGTACTATCATTATGCCCATTTTATAGATATGGAAACAAATGAAAGTAGCAGAGCTGGGATTCACAGTCTTGACTCTAGAGTCTGTGCTTTCAATCCCTGTCTCTCAAATGAAGGTTCATTAAAGGATGATGACACTGTAGAACTACTGTACTAGTTCTTCCTATAAATATGCTGAGGCACCTCTCTTATAACAATAACATATTGTTTCTGTCCCATATTTCCCTTTTCTTACAATTGCCAGAGTACTTGAAAGATGCATAGTTGATAACATTTATATATTGCATTATGGATTATAGTATGTCTCCATATAACTTTTCTAATTTGTTCCTCTTATCTTGTAGGGATGGAGCAGATATCATCATCATCATCATCATCATCATCATTTTTAATTTACAGTTAAGGAAACCAAGGTGGATGTATTTTAAGTAACTTATCCTAAGTCACATGGGGCTTTCGTGATGGCTCAGCCAGTGAAGAATCCACCTGCAATGCAGGAGACACAGGAGACTCAGGTTTGATCCCTGGGTCAGAAAGATCAGATCCTCTGGAGGAGGAAATGAGAACCTACTCCAGTATTCTTGCCTGAAAAATCCCATGGACAGAGGAGCCTGGCAGGCTACAGTCCAAAGGGTCACAAAGAGTCAGACGTGACTGAGCAACTAAGCACATGCACACACCTAAGTCGCATAGCTACTAAATGTTGTATTAGAACCCTAAATTCTTGAATCTAGGCTTCCTGTCTTCAGGATACCACACAGTTTTGCCTACACTTAATCCTCCAGTCTCTCACTTTTTGTAATATATTTTCTATCCTCAAATCATTCTACTGATACTTAAAATTATCCAACCCTGTGACCCTGTTTATTTAACTTATATGCAGAGTACATCATGAGAAACGCTGGACTGGAAGAAACACAAGCTGGAATCAAGATTGCCGGGAGAATTATCAATCACCTCAGATATGCAGATGATACCATTCTTACGGCAGAAAGTGAAGAGGAACTAAAAAGCCTCTTGATGAAAGTGAAAGTGGAGAGTGAAAAAGTTGGCTTAAAGCTCAACATTCAGAAAACGAAGATCATGGCATCCGGTCCCATCACTTCATGGGAAATAGATAGGAAAACACTGTCAGACTTTATTTTTGGGGGCTCCAGAATCACTGCAGATGGTGAGTGCAGCCATGAAATTAAAAGATGCTTACTCCTTGGAAGGAAAGTTATGACCAACCTAGATAGCATATTCAAAAGCAGAGACGTTACTTTGCCAACAAAGGTCCGTCTAGTCAAGGCTATGGTTTTTCCAGTGGTCATGTATGGATGTGAGAGTTGGACTGTGAAGAAAACTGAGCGCCAAAGAATTGATGCTTTTGAACTGTGGTGTTGGAGAAGACTTTGAGTCCCTTGAACTGCAAGGAGATCCAACCAGTCCATTCTGAAGGAGATCAGCCCTGGGATTTCTTTGGAAGGAATGATGCTAAAGCTGAAACTCCAGTACTTTGGCCACCTCATGCGAAGAGTTGACTCATTGGAAAAGACTCTGATGCTGGGAGGGATTGGGGGCAAGAGGAGAAGGGGACGACAGAGGATGAGATGGCTGGATGGCATCACTGACTCGATGGATGTGAGTCTGAGTGAACTCCAGGAGTTGGTGATGGACAGGGAGGCCTGGCGTGCTGCGATTCATGGGGTTGCAAAGAGTTGGACACGACTGAGCGACTGATCTGATCTGATCTGATCTGTTACCATTTTTACTCATTTACTTCAACTTTTCTTTTGACTATTTCCTTTCTCCTTGAAATTATGTCCTCTTGACTTTGACACTGCGTTATCCTCAAACTCTTCTATTTCATTTTTCTGATGACGCCTCCTACTTTTATTCTCTTACCACGTCTTCCCCAAGGCTGCCTTCTTAGCTACGTGGCTTTCTGTTTTCTGTCCTTGCTCTCAGTAATTATTTCCACATCTTCAGCACTCATTTCTATGAAGATCTCCCCTTCTCTACTTCTGGCTCTAAGATTTTGTACTCTCAACTTGTGTTACAAGACAGCTACACATCTCAACCCGTAAAAGAAGTCTAACACATCCGGAAACCAAAGTCGAGACCTTCCCCACAAAATACATCTGATTTCTGCCAATGCATCCAGCTCCTCAGCACAACTCAGCGCTCTTGGGATCACTTTTGTTGCTTTCACGTTCAATGACCCAGTTCAGTTTCAGCGTAGTGCTATCACATCTGTCCTTTCTGTTCCTGATTTCCTCTGTCTGACATTAGGCTTTCAAAGCTTCTCTGCTGGATTTACTGAAGGAAACTTATCCATTACTTGAAAGTTATCTTTAGGTGGTAAGACCGCAGGTGATTTCTGTTATCTTTCTTGTACCTTTCTGGATTAAAACAATTTTTTTCCCACCGTGAATATGTAGTACATTCTTAAAAAACATTTTTAAAAACTGACTGTAATAAAAGGGAAAAAAGGAATAGTTTCATTGACTTTGAGAATTTATTGAATGCTATCTCTGTCATGAAGTGACCACATTTCCACAACCAGGTTTATTCAATCCTTTCTTTGATGTGCCTTTTTTTTTTTCATACCTCTCATGTCATTAATATATTTTTGTTTTGTATTAAATTTGTATGGTTGTCTTACTCACCTAGTAGTCAATTCTTGAAGACTGATAATAAGTTCTTTCTGATTCTGTTTGTGGATAACAACTTCTCAGTAAGTATTTGTGACATGTATTGAATTGAACCCGAAATAATATAATGTGAGCTGATAAACACTGAGTTCTGTGTCAAATTTTCTTCATCTCAGTGCTTATTAAGCCTAGCGCCATTGTTGCCAAAGCTCATTCGTAATGGGCTTCCTGGCAGAGAAAGAAGTTGGAAAATAGGTCAGGTGAGCTGTCTTTATTGGGTTCTAGTTCAATTATTCGGAGAAGGCAATGGCAACCCACTCCAGTACTCTTGCCTGGAAAATCCCATGTACGGAGGGGCCTGGTGGGCTGCAGTCCATGGGGTCGCTAGGAGTCGGACACAACTGATCGACTTCGCTTTCACTTTTCACTTTCATGCATTGGAAAAGGAAATGGCAACCCACTCCAGTGTCCTTGCCTGGAGAATCCCAGGGACGGTGGAGCCTGGTGGGCTGCCGTCTATGGGGTCGCACAGAGTCGGACACGACTGAAGCGACTTAGCAGCAGCAGCAGTTCAATTATTGGTTTGTTTTATAGGAAGTGAGTGTGAAGCAGGAAGCCTGAGGCAGAACAGAGCACTGGGGCATTATTTAGTAAAAGAAATGTTTGTTTTAATCTGCTTTGTATGGTTCCTTAGACTTCATTATAATGACATGTCTCCTCCATATTTCAGTTGATTGCTAAATGTTGTAGATAATTTAAATGGTCAGTATCTGTTAATACTAAGTAGAAATACAAGGGATTCCTAATTCAGACATTTGAAAAATTCAGCTTTTATTTACCTATTGCAGACTTCAAGTATCTCTCTTTACATACTGTCTGTCCTTATTTTCAGGTTGAGAGGTACGAACACTTGAGATCCTAACACCCATTGAAGGGTACTTCTAGTTTGAAATCCTTACAAGGTTCTTATGACCTGTGGCCCACTGCTCACTTCTCCACCAAAAATGCAACTAAAAAAAGAAAAGGTAAAAATTCCATTCTTTTGTTTGTATGTTTGTGTATGTAGATTATATTTTTGTCTTGAGCTGTAATCTAAAATGTAAAAAGTTAGGCTTAGTTCAGTTCAGTCGCTCAGTCGTGTCCGATCTTTGTGACTCCATGGACTGCAGCATGCCAGGCTTCCCAGTCCATCGCTAACTCCCGGAGTTCACTCAAACTCATGTTCATAGAGTTGGTGATGCCATCCAACCATCTCATATTCTGTCGTCCCCTTCTCCTCCTGCCATCAATCTTTCCCAGCATCAGGGTCTTTTCAAATGAGTTAATTCTTCGCATCAGGTGGCCAAACTACTGGAGTTTCAGTTTCAGCATCAGTCCTTCCAATGAATATTCAGGACTGATTTCCTTTAAGATAGGCTGGTTGGATCTCTTTACAGTTCAAGGAACTCTCAAGAAGTCTTCTCTAACACCACAGTTCAAAAGCATCAATTCTTTGCTGCTCAGTTTTCTTTATAGTCCAACTCTCACATCCATACATGACTACTGGAAAAACCATAGCCTTGACTAGATGAACCTTTGTGGTAATGTCTCTGCTTTTTAATATGCTGTCTAGGTTGGTCATAACTTTTCTTCCAAGGAGTAAGCATCTTTTAATTTCATGGCTGCAGTCACCATCTGCAGTGATTTTGGAGCCCCCAAAAATAAAGTCTGTCACTGTTTCCACAGTTTCCCCATCTATTTGCCATGAAGTGATGGGACCAGATGCCATGATCTTCGTTTTCTGAATGTTGAGCTTTAAGCCAACTTTTTCACTCTCCTCTTTCACTTTCATCAAGAGGCTCTTTAGTTCTTCTTCACTTTCTGCCATAAGGGTGGTGTCATCTCCATATCTGAGGATATTGATATTTCTCCTGGCAATCTTGATTCTAGCTTGTACTTCATCCAGCCCAGCATTTCTCATGATGTACTCTGCATATAAGTTAAATAAGCAGGTGACAACATACAGCCTTGATTTTCTCCTTTCCCTGTTTGGAAACAGCCTGTTGTTCCATGTCCAGTTCTAACTGTTGCTTCCTGACTTGTATACAGATTTCTCAAGGGGTAGGTCAGGTGTTCTGGTATTCCCATCTCTAAGAATTTTCCAGAGTTTGTTGTGGTCCTCCCAGTCAAAGGCTTTGGCTTAGTCAATAAAGCAGAAGTAGGTATTTTTCTGGAACTCTCTTGCTTTTTTGACAATCCAGTGGATGTTGGAAATTCGATCTGTGGTTCCTCTGCCTTTTCTAAATCTAGTTTGAACATCTGGCAGTTCATGGTTCACGTACTGTTGAAGCCTGGCTTGGAGAACTTTGAGTATTACTTTACTAGCATGTGCGATGAGTGTAATTGTGCTGTAGTTTGAGCATTCTTTGGCATTGTCTTTCTTTGGGATTTGGAATGAAAACTGACCTTTTCCAGTCCTGTGGCCACTGCTGAGTTTTCCAAATTTGCTGGCATATTGAGTGAAGCACTTTCACAGCATCATCTTTCAGGATTTGAAATAGCTCAACTGGAATTCCATCACCTCCACTAGCTTTATTTGTAGTGATGCTTCCTAAAGCCCACTTGTTAGGCTATCACCCAACAAAGAAGAATTTGATATTACTACTTTGTATAAGGGGAACTGAATGACTACATATGTACCAGAAAATCACATACTGGTTCAATTTATTTTTAAAAGACTTATGTAGTGTTCACTCTGTTCCAAGTACCTGTTCTAAGTACTCAGAAACATTGCTAATCCTCATAATAACCCTGTGGGGTTGGTACTATTACCCATTTCAGATCAGGAAACTGAGGCACTGAGCATTTAAAGTAAGCTGTCCAGGAATTCCCTGGCATCCAGTGGATAAGAATCCTCACTCTCACTGCCAAGGGCCCAGGTTTGATCCTTGGTTGGGGAATTAGGTTTCTGCATGCTGTGCAACACAGCCAAATAAAAAAGTTGTCCAAGGTGATTTTTTTAACTACTGAGTGAGAGCTGGAATTTGAACCCAGGTCATCTGGCTCTATCCAGATGTCTATCCAACCTAGACAGCATATTAAAAATCAGAGACATTACTTGGCCAACAAAGGTCCATCTAGTCAAAGCTATGGTTTTTCCAGTAATCATGTATAGATGTGAGAGTTGGACTATAAAGAAAACTGAGTGGTGAAGAATTGATGCTTTTGAACAGTGGTGTTGGAGAAGACTTTTGAGCGTCCCTTGGACTGCAAGGAGATCCAACCAGTCCATCCTAAAGGAAATCAGTCCTGAATATTCATTGGAAGGACTGATACTGAAGCTGAAACTCCAATATTTGGCCACCTGCTGTGAAGAACTGACTCACTGGAAAAGATCCTGATGCTGGGAAAGATTGAAGGCAGCAGGAGAAGGGGACGATACAGGATAAGATGGTGGATGGAGTCATCAACTGGATGGACGTGAATTTGAGCAAGCTCCAGGAGTTGGTGATGGACAGGAAAGCCTAGCGAGCTATAGTCCATGGGGTCACAAAGACACTAAGTCATGTCCAACTCTTTGCAACCCTATGAACTGTAACTCACCAGGCTCTCTGTCCATGGAATTCTCCAGGCAAGTATACTGGAATGGGTTGCCGTTCCCTCCTCCCAGGGATCTTGTACAGGATCTGTACCAAATGCTTCCTGAGTTTGGTTGGATTTAGAAGATAAGGAGCAAATGCCTGTGTAGGGTGTATTTATGTTGTTGTTGTTTATTCACTAAATTGTTTCTGACTCTTTTGTGACACCATAGGCTGGAGCCCGCCAGGTTCCTCTGTCAATAAGATTTTCCAGGCAAGAATATTGGAGTAAGTTGCCACTTCCTTCTCTATGGGATCTTCCCGACCCAGGGGTCAAATCCACACCTCCTGCTTGGCAGAAGGATTCTTTACCACTGAGCCACCTGAGAGGCCTATATTTATGTTAACTGTTCTCATAAAGCTTACCAAAAGATAAGGGAATACAGACAATTTTCATGTCTGTAGTCCTTTCATAATTCATAAGTCACTGCCTTTGGTCTTCCCACCAACTCTCTAGTTAGCAGGGCATATGTTTAGTAGCAGTTTCATTACACAGATAGTGAAATGAAGCTGAAAAGGTGAAGTGACTTTTCAAAAATCTCAGATACTAAGCAACAGGATTAGTGCTCTAATCCAGTTCTCCTGACTCCAAATCCAGGGATCTTTCTCCTATATTAAAGCCCTTTCCTGTGATCTGAACTTTGCTGTTACCTTGGCAACAGTACAGAACAATGAGTGCCTGGAAACCATGATACTGCCTTCTCTGTATGCCACACAATTAAAAAGTTAACTGAGGTCACCTTAACCACCAGACTCTTTGTAAAATTCCCTTCTTTGTGTGCATCATCTTCACATTTGTTAAGCCTAGTACCCTTTTCACCAGAAACTTGTTTATGGTGGGCTTCGTGGCAGATATATCAGATATGCTTTCTTTTCTGTTCCTGATCCAGTCATTCTGTTTCTTAGTCCTGGGAAGTGGCTATGAAACAGGGAGCCCATGACACATGAGACAGCAGTCTGGACTGAGGCCTGTTCCCCACTTGGGCCTCCCATTCCAACTCTGCAGTAGCCATTTCCCTCTCAAACACTCTCCTGAGGTATGACTCTTTGGCAAACATGAAGGGCCTTTCCTTCTCTTGGTTTGAGGCAACAAATTTCAGAATGGGTTAGATGGGAATAATCCTTACTTCAGAGGAAATAGCCATGACCCTGGGGCTCCCTTTTCATCCAGGTATGAATATGAAGAGTAAGATGTATGATCAGATCCTAAGAAAACTTCAAATGCTAGGTCATTTAAGATTTTGTCAGCAGGTGGCACTTCTCTCCTTACTCACCAAATACAGTCTTTCCAAAAGAGAAATATTGTTTCTATTCCTTTGCTGCTATTGAGCTTCTCAGACTTCTTTAGCTACATCTAAACATTTTTCCTCAGTTCCCTCAGTTTGTAGCAATTTAGTCTACACTATGTTTATGTTTTAATTTATTTATACTGCTTCCACAAAGGATTTGAAATTGCTTACAACATACAGTATGCAATAGTAAAATGTGAGGAGAATGAAAATGTAAAATGCAATAAAGAATACATAATTCAATACTGGGTTGCAGGTAACTGGAACAAATTAAACAAAATATACATATACTGTTTGCATTGTCTCTGGGTCTCTGGGTAAATTGGAAGGGAGAGAGAATGACTTTTCAAGGATTTGAATTTAAAATGAAAGTTCTCACCTAGGGTTACTGGAGATAAGTTTCTGTTGCTGTGTTCTAATCTCGTTAACCTAATTTACAATGTTATTCCGACAACACAAGAGAAGACTCTACACATGGACATCACCAGATGGTCAACACCGAAATCAGATTGATTATATTCTTTGCAGCCAAAGATGGAGAAGCTCTATACAGTCAGCAAAAGCAAGACTGGTTGCTGACTGTAGCTCAGATCATGAACTCCTTATTGCCAAATTCAGATTTAAATTGAAGAAGGTAGGGAAAACCACCAGATCATTCAGGTATGACCTAAATTAGATCCCTTATGATTATACAGTGGAAGTGAGAAATAGATTTAAGGGACTAGATCTGATAGAGTACCTGATGAACTATGGACGGAGGTTCGTGACATTGTACAGGAGACAGGGATCAAGACCATCCCCGTGGAAAAGAAATGCAAAAAAGCAAAATGGATGTCTGGGGAAGCCTTACAAATAGCTGTGAAAAGAAGAGAAGTGAAAAGCAAAGGAGAAAAGGAACAATATAAGCATCTGAATGCAGAGTTCCAAAGAATAGCAAGGAGAGATAAGAAAGACTTCCTCAGTGATCAATGCAAAGAAATAGAGGAAAACAAATGAATGGGAAAGACTAGAGACCTCTTCAAGAAAATTAGAGATACCAAGGGAACATTTCATGCAAGGATGGGCTCGATAAAGGACAGAAATGGTATGGACCTAACAAAAGCAGAAGATATTAAGAAGATGTGGCAAGAATACACAGAAGAACTGTACAAAAAAGATCTTCATGACCAAGATAATCACGATGGTGTGATCACTCACCCAGAGCCAGACATCCTGGAATGTGAAGTCAAGTGGGCCTTAGAAAGCATCACTACAAACAAAGCTAGTGGAGGTGATGGAATTCCAGTTGAGCTATTCCAAATCCTGAAAGATGATGCTGTGGAACTGCTGCACTCAATATGCCAGCAAATTTGGAAAACTCAGCAGTGGCCACAGGACTGGAAAAGTTCAGTTTTCATTCCAATCCCAAAGAAAGGCAATGCCAAAGAATGCTCAAACTACTGCACAATTGCACTCATCTCACACACTAGTAAAGGAATGCTCAAAATTCTCCAAGCCAGGCTTCAGCAATATGTGAACCGTGAACTTCCTGATGTTCAAGCTGGTTTTAGAAAAGGCAGAAGAACCAGAGATCAAATTGCCAACATCTGCTGGATCATAGAAAAAGTAAGAGAGTTCCAGAAAAACATCTGCTTATGCTTTATTGACTATGCCAAAGCCTTTGACTGTGTGGATCATAATTAACTGTGGAAAATTCTGAAAGAGATGGGAATACCAGACCACCGGACCTGCCTCTTGAGAAATCTGTATGCAGGTCAGGAAGCAACAGTTAGAACTGGACATGGAACAACAGACTGGTTCCAAATAGGAAAAGGAGTACGTCAAGGCTGTATATTATCACCCTGCTTATTTAACTTATATGCAGAGTACATCATGAGAAACGGGCTGGAAGAAGCACGAGCTGGAATCAAGATTGTCAGGAGAAATATCAATAACCTCAGATATGCAGATGACACTACACTTATGGCAGAAAGTGAAGAGGAACTAAAAAGCCTCTTGATGAAAGTGAAAGAGGAGAGTGAAAAAGTTGGCTTACAGCTCAACATTCACAAAACTAAGATCATGGCATCTGGTCCCATCACTTCATGGGAAATAGATGGGGAAACGGTCGAAACAGTGTCAGACTTTATTTTTTTGGGCTCCAAAATCACTGCAGATTATGAGTGCAGCCATGAAATTAAAAGATGCTTACTTCTTGGAAGGAAAGTTATGACCAACCTAGATAGCATATTCAAAAGCAGAGACATTACTTTGCCAACAAAGGTCCGTCTAGTTAAGGCTATGGTGTTTCCAGTAGTCATGTATGGATGTGAGAGTTGGACTGTGAAGAAAGCTGAGTGCTGAAGAATTGATGTTTTTGAACTGTGGTGTTGGAGAAGCCTCTTGAGAGTCCCTTGGACTGTAAGGAGATCCAACCAGTCCATTCTAAAGGAGATCAGTCCTGGGTGTTCTTTGGAAGGACTGATGCTGAAGCTGAAACTCTAATACTTTGGCCACCTCATGTGAAGAGTTGACTCATTGGAAAAGACTCTGATGCTGGGAGGGATTGGGGCAGGAGGAGAAGGGGACGATAGAGGATGAGATGGCTGAATGGCATCACCGACTAGATGGACGTGTTTGAGTGAACTCCGGGAGTTGGTGATGGACAGGGAGGCCTGGTGTGCTGCGATTCATGGGGTCGCAAACAGTTGGACACGACTGAGCGATTGGACTGAACTGATTCCTGGTCTGTAAAAAGTAAATAGTACTTGTTACTACTCTGAAGCCTCAAGGCTGCATGTTCAGCATTTCTCGGCCTCTAACTTTCAATTTTTTAGATACGCAGGCTTCACCCGTTCATTCATCCTACACAGATTGAGCTCCGACTGCCTACGGGGCGTTGTCCTGGGCACTGGGAACAGAAGCATATCCATTAGGTAGACTTGGGTGTGCGAAAAACAATTTATAACAGGCTCTTTTGTCAGAGAGCTTTTATGTAGCTGCAGAAAGAAGAGCTAAGTCTCTACTCGTGAAAAATTAGAGAGCTATGCCAAGCAATCTTATAATCAAGTGCTAAATCTGGGTGGTTGATCTTAATAGAGCTCTAGGATTGTTTTATTTAAAAATAAATCGGTAAATTTCATCTTGTTCAAGTTTGTAATAGAAAACCAGACCAAACCGGTGGCCTCGATGCTTGCTCCGCAACAGCTAGGCTAGGGGAAGGAAAGGGGCCGGGGTGAGCAGAGGGCCCCAGGATGCTTGGCAGCGAGCCCAGAAGGACCAGCGTCTCGCCCTGCCCATTGTTGTCGGGGACTGAGACCAAGATTGGGGGGCGGGGCCAGACGCGGGTGTGTGTGTGTGTGTGTGTGTGTGTGTGTGTGTGTGTGTGTGTGTTGGTGTGTGTTGGTGTGTTGGGAGCGGGGGGCGGGTGCTGGTCCAGGGGACCAGACGCGGGAGCTCCGAAGCCTGGGGCCCGGCCACCAGCGCCCGGGGAGGCGGCCGCGCGGTTCGGCGGCTTTGTGGCGCGCGCGGGTTCCACCGCGGGCGGCGCGGAGGCGGGGTCGGACAGAGGCCTCCGCCGACCCCGGCACTCGGCGGGGCCGCGGGCGCCCTGCATGGCCAGCCCCGCGCGCTGCGGCTTCCCAGCGCGCAAGAATAGCCGCCTGGACGCCTTCCTGCGTAGGCATCTGCCGCCCGAGGTCTACGACGCCGTCCGCGCCTATGAGCAGTGCATCGTGGTATCTGACTCGGAGAAACACACCTTAAAGTACGTGGTGCTCACTGACCGGCTCATCTACCTGACTGAGAACCCGCCCAAATCCATCCGACGAGTCGTGGCGCTGCGGGACATCGTAGCCATTGACCTGGTGAGGCGCGCAGACGGGCTCGCGAGAACCCCTTTCTTGGGCTCCCAATCCCTGTTACACGCGGGAAGGAGGAGGAGGAGGAGCTTCCCCACCCTGCCCGGGACTCTTGTTCTCTCTAACATATACTTTTCTACTAGTAGCCACATAGGAAAACTGGATTGCTGTATGCATTCCGAATAAAGATGCTTTTACCATTCTTATTTTGTGTACCGGTCATCCCTGTCCCCTCAAATAGGACGACAGATTTGAGAACATAGCCTCCTACCAGAAGTACGCTTTAAGGTCGTTCTTTGGTTAATTAAGCACCCACAGTAGGCCAAGCACTGTGCTAGACTCTGAGGATGAGAAACTGAAACAGGGGGCCTTCCTAGAAGATTCTGTGGGAAAGACTGAAAACCAAAACCAATGCAAATAAATGCCATGTGAAAAGTGCGAATATGCCTTGTTTATTTTTTATCTTTAGGGCTTAGACTATGTTAGGTACTCAATATGAGTAAGTGAATGAATGAATAAGTGCATGCATTGATAAGATTTGTATGGGACGCATGGCAATCTCTGGCAGGTATTTCATCCAATCCAGGCTCAGGCCATGCTGGGAAAACTTCCTGGAAGGAGTGTCATTAGAGCAGGAGCCTTGAAGGAGATACAGTCTGTCTCAGTTTTTAGTTGCTGCTACTGTATCCCTTTCATCCAGCAATAGATTTACCTTATAAACCAGCAACAGCTTGGAAGCAGTCTCCTCTCCAGTTACTGTTTTTCCCCCCTTGGCTCCCTTTGTCTGAGTTGCTCTCCAGGTGTGTTCTTCCTTTCTCCACTGGGGACAGGTGTCTAGCCTCCTGTTTCTTTCCCTCACTTGACTCTGTCTCCCAGGGGAGAAGCTAGCAAGCCTTGATGGGGTCAAGAAAATCATAGCTTCTTTGGAACATGTCTGTAAGAAAATAATGAAATCAAATGAAAAAAGTGAAAGCTTTTTCTACTTAAAATACCTCCGTGGGCTGATAGCGCTATGCTGATTTCTTTGCTTCATTTTGATCTCAGGTGGCCTCAGCCTGCAGGGGATTGAAGCAGGATTCCTGGCCAGAGATTGAAGTCAGCCACCGAAGTGACAGCACTGAATCCTAGACTAGAACATCAGGGACCAGTGGTCAGTGACAAGGCCCTTGCCTGTCAGCTGTGTAGAAATGAATTTCCACATAGAGACAGAAAGTAGTGAAACAAGTAAAGCATTTATTAGGAGAAAAAGGGTACTGTGGATAGACACACAGGTGGTCTCAGAGAGTTGCGCCCTTGTGGTAGTTTGAATCGCTTTAATGGGGCATTTCTTCCAGGTTTCCTCTGGCCAATCATCTTGCTTTGCCTGGTTGAGTCCATATTTGGTATGCATCAAGGTCTTTCCATGTGCGTGCATGCATCCCTTAGCCAAGATGGATTCTAGCAAAGAGGCCGATCCATAGGTTGATATCACTTTATATGTGATATGGGGTGGTGCCCCCTCCCTTTAGACCTCTAAGAAGGCTTTCTGCACATATATAGTCAAGAAGGTCTCCTTATCCTCAAGATTGATAAATATGTGGTCTCTTTAATCTGGGCAGGGCTTAACTTCTCTTTCATTCTGCTATTTTGGAGTATCTGTCCATAGGGGATGAACTCCAGCTGTTCAGCCTGGGGCTTATCTATCTCCTGCCTTAATCTGAGCAAAAGTTGGAAGTAAAACTACCTTTTCCTCACTGCTACTATTTGCATTCTCTTGAACTAAAATTTTAAAAGATTTAAATTTCTGACCAAATGTTTTAGAAAACATTAAATGTTCAACTTTTTTTCTAGTGTCTGCAGTGTAAACATGTATTCTTTGGGAGTAATGATTTTAGGATATTGTTACTCTCTCCCTAAAGAGACAGTATACACATGTCAATAGGTGTCATATAGCTTTCTTTTTAAACTGTTAGAATCTGCAAAGTACAGTAAAGCTCCCTAGGTCTCCCCAGCCAAGAATACTACAGAAAGGCATACCTGATCATGCTTGATGTACAAAGTTTGCCTTTCTGGCATATAGGAGAGTGTGTAATGTCTATAAAGGTACTGAACAAGTCTCAAGATTTCAGCATTGTTGATAGAATTTTTTTTTTTTTTTTTGCTATGTTGGGTCTTTGTTGTGGCATGTGGGACTGTTCAAGTTTCAGGGTGTGGGCTCCAGAGCATGAGGGCTCTGCTGTTGAGGCATGCAGGCTGTTACCCTACAACATGTGGGATCTTAGTTTGCTGACCAGGGATTGAACCCACATCCCCTGCAATGAAAGACGGGTTCTTAACCACTGGACCACCAGGGAAATCCCTGTTGGTACAATGAATGTCCATCTTACACAATATAGTTTAACTCTGGTTAAAGCTGTGGAAGGCAGAATAATGGCTCCCCAAAGATATCTCCAGAACCTGTTTCTATTTTATATTACTTCCTCTATTATATTATACAACAAAGGGGAATTACAGTTGCAGAGCTTCCCAGGTGATGCAGTGGTAAAGAATCTGCCTGCTAGTACAGGAGATGGAGACGTGGGTTCGATCCCTGAGTCAGGAAGATCCCCTGGAAAAGGAACTGGCAACCGTATATTCTTGCCTGGAAACTTCTATGAACAGAGGACCCTGACAGGTTACAGTTCATGGGGTCACAATGAGTTGGACACAATTGAGCAACTGCACACATATGCTAACCAGCTGACCTTAAAATTGGGAGATTATCTTGGATTATATGCATAAGGTAAATGTAATCACTACATCCTTAAAATTGGAAAAGGGAAGCAGAAGAAGAGTCAGCAGCAGAGTGATGCACTATAAGAAAGACTTGTTTTGAAGTTGGAAGGGGGCCACAAACCAAGGAATGTGGACAGCCTCTAAAAGCTGATAAAGGCACAGAAACATGTTTTTCCCTAGAGCCTCCAGAAAAAATGCAGTCTTGCTGATACCCATTTTAGATCAGTGAGACCCATTTCAGACTTCTGACCCCAGAACCATTATGAAAATAAGTTTGTGTTATTTAATACCACCAAGTTTATGAAAATGTGTTACAATAACAATAGGAAATCAATACAGAAGTGTTTTCTCTTATGATGTTTTAAAATGGGTAATTGTTTAAAAAATATTATTTCAGTGAGTAATAAGTACAGTCATGCCAGGCACAAATGCCTTGACAGTCTCTTTTGCTGAGTTTTTATTATAGTTATTATTATAGTTCAGTGGCTTGTACTAAATTTGCTGACCTACTGAGTGCAGCATTTTAAGAGCATCATTTTAAGGATTTTTTTAATAGCTCAGCTGGAATTCCATCACCTCCACTAGCTTTGTTTGTAGTAATGCTTCCTAAAGCTTACTTGACTTCACACTCTAGGATGTCTGGCCCTAAGTGAATGACCACTGAGTTTTCCAAATATGACCACTGACCATCTCAATGACCATGGTGGTTATCTGTGTCATTAAGACCTTTCTTGTGTAGTTCTTCCGTGTATTCTTGACACTTCTTAATCTCTTCTGCTTCTGTAAGGTCCTTACAGTTTCTGTCCTTTATTGTGCTAATCCTTGCATGAAATGTTCCCTTGATATCTCCAGTTTTCTTGAAGAGATCTCTCAGTTCAGTTCAGTCGCTCAGTCGCTGACTCCTTGGGACCCCATGGACTGCAGCACATCAGGTCTTCCTGTCCATCGCCAACTCCTGGAGCTTGCTCAAACTCGTGTCCATTGAGTCGGTGATGCCTTCCAACCGTCTCATCCTCTGTTGTCCCCTTCTAATCCCGCCTTCAATCTTTCCCAGCATCAGGGTCTTTTCAAATGAGTCACTTCTTCACATCAGGTGGCCAAACTATTGGAGTTTCAGCTTCAGCATCAGTCCTTCCAATGAATATTCAGGACTGATCTCCTTTAGGATGGACTGGTTGGATCTCCTTGCAGTCCAAGGGACTCTCAAGAGTCTTCTCCAACACCGCAGTTCAAAAGCATCAATTCTTCAGTGCTCAGCTTTCTTTATAGTCCAACTCTCACATCCATACATGACTCCTAGAAAGAGATCTCCAGTCTTTTCCATTCTATTGTTTCCTCTATTTCTTTGCATTGTTCTGCACTCAGTATGACAGCATATTTGGAAAACTTGGCAATGGCCAAAGGACTGGAAAAGGTCAGTTTTCATTCCAATCCCAAAGAAAGGCAATGCTAAAGAATGTTCAAACCACTGTACAATTGCCCTCATTTCACATGCTAGCAAGGTTATCCTCAAAGTCCTTCAAGCTAGGCTTCAACAGCATGTGAACAGAGAACTTCCAGATGTACAGGCTGGGTTTAGAAAAACCAGAGGAACCAGAGATCAAATGGCCAATATTTGTTGGATCATGAAGAAAGCAAAAAAATTTCAGAAAAACATCTACTTCTGCTTCATTTACTACACTAAAGCCTTTGACTGTGTGGATCACAACAAACTGTGGAAAATTCTTAGAGATGGGAGTACCAGACCACCTTATCTGTCTCCTGAGAAACCTGTATGTGGGTCAAGAAGCAACAGTTAGAACCAGACGCAGAATAACTGACTGGTTCGAAATTGGGAAAGGAGTAGGACAAGGCTGTATATTGTCACCCTGTTTATTTAACTTAAATGCAAAGAGAGAGAGAGAGTGTGTGTGTATGTGCTCAGTCATATCTGACTCTTTTTCGACCCTACAGACCATAGCCCCCAAACTCCTCTCTCCATGGAATTTTCCCAGCAATAATACTGGAGTGGGTCACCGTTTCCTTCTCCAGGGGATTTTCCCAACCCAGTGATCAAACCTGCGTCTACCTGTGTCTCCTGCATTTCAGGTGGATTCTTTACCACCACTGAGCTACCAGCTGGATGAATCACAAGCTGGAATCAAGATTGCTGGGAGAAATATCAGCAACCTCAGATATGCAGATGATACCACTATAATAGCAGAAAGTGAAGAGGAACTAAAAAGCCTCTTGATGAAAGTGAAAGAAGAGAGTGAAAAAGTTGGCTTAAAGCTCAACATTCAGAAAACGAAGATCATGGCATCCAGTCCCATCACTTCATGGGAAATAGATGGGGAAACAGTGTCAGACTTTATTTTGGGGGGCTCCAAAATCACTGCAGATGGTGACTGCAGCCATGAAATTAAAAGATGCTTACTCCTTGGAAGGAAAGTTATGACCAACCTAGATAGCATATTCAAAAGCAGAGACATTACTTTGCCATCAAAGGTCCATCTAGTCAAGGCTATAGTTTTTCCAGTGGTCATGTATGGATGTGAGAGTTGGACTGTGAAGAAAGCTGAGTGCCGAAGAATTGATGCTTTTGAACTGTGGTATTGGAGAAGCCTCTTGAGAGTCCCTTGGACTGTAAGAAGATCCAACCAGTCCAATCTGAAGGAGATCAGCCCTGGGATTTCTTTGGAAGGAATGATGCTAAAGCTGAAACTCCAGTACTTTGGCCACCTTGTGCAAAGAGTTGACTCATTGGAAAAGACTCTGATGCTGGGAGGGATTGGGGGCAGGAGGAGAAGGAGACAACACAGAATGAGATGGCTGGATGGCATCACTGACTCGATGGACGTGAGTCTGAGTGAACTCCGGGAGTTGGTGATGGACAGGGAGGCCTGGTGTGCTGCGATTCATGGGGTTGCAAAGAGTCGGACACGACTGAGCGACTGAACTGAACTGAACTGAACTGAAGAGGAACTAAAGAGCCTTTAATGAATGTGAAAGAAGAGAGGGAAAAAGTTGGCTTGAAACTCAGCATTCAAAAAATGAAGATCATGGTATCTGGTCCTATCACTTCATGCCACATAGAAGGGGAAAAAGTGGAAGCAGTGACAGATTTTATTTTCTTGGGCTGCAAAATCACTGCAGATGGTGACTGCAGCCATGAAATTAAAAGATACTTGCTCCTTGGAAGGAAAGCTAATGACAAACCTAGACAGTGTATTAAAAGAAGAGACATCACTTTGCTGACAAAAGTCTGTAAAGTCAAAGCTATGGTGTTTCCAGTAGTCATGTACAGATGTAAGAGTTGGACCATAAAGAAGGCTGCTGCTGCTGCTAAGTCGCTTCAGTCGTGTCCGACTCTGTGCGACCCCATGGACGGCAGCCCACCAGGCTCCCCTGTCCCTGGGATTCTCCAGGAAAGAACGCTGGAGTGGGTTGCCATTTCCTTCTCCAGTGCATGAAAGTGAAAAGTGAAAGTGAAGTCGCTCAGTCATGTCTGACTCTTCACGACCACATGGACTGCAGCCTACCAGGCTCCTCCGCCCGTGGGATTTTCCAGGCAAGAGTACTGGAGTGGGGTGCCACTGCCTTCTCCAAAAGAAGGTTGAGCACTGAAGAATTGATGCTTTCAAACTGTGGTGCTAGAGAAGACTCCTAAAAGTCCCTTGGACAGCAAGAAGATCAAACCAATCAATCTTAAAGGAAATCAACCCTGAATGTTAGTTGGAATGACTGATGCTGAAACTGGAGCTCCAATACTTTGGCTACCTGATGGGAAGAGGTGACTCACTAGAAAAGACCCTGATTCTGGGAAAGACTGAGGGCAGGGGGAGAAGTGGGCAACAGAAGATGAGTTAGTTGGATGGCATCACCAACTCAATGGACATGAATTTGAGCAAATTCTGGGAGATAGTGGAGGACAGAGGATCCTGCTATGCTCCAGCCCATTGGTCACCAAGAGTTGGACATGACTTAGCAACTAAAGGACAATGATGACGGCTTATACTAAGCTTCATAGGGTATGTGAAAAATGAGTGTCCCCACATTGCTTTATCTAGTGTCAATATCCACAGGTGTAGTTGGCTTGTCATCCCTCTGTGAACACTATGTCTGTCCTTAATACTACATGGAGAATTTTCCTGATTTCTGTGTTACGTCAACTGTATTGTCCCCTCACATATATAGTTGTCTGTTACAGTGGATTACATTGTTAGAGTGCCAGGCAGCTTTGTTTTTTAGAACCGGTTCCTCCTTTCTTGAAAGATCAACTGTTTTAATCTCCTTTTTTACTAGGGTGGTGTCTTTCTCTAAGGCTACCTCTTTAGAATCCTTTTCCGTTCTTAAAGGTCTCCTCATTTTACTGTGCAAATTTGTCTCTTGTTATTTAACTTTCAGTTGGCTCAGGTTCCCAGTGGCCTTTGTTTTCATTGTCAATAAAGCCCCTAAGTAAGCCAATCCTTTATGCCTCTGGGCCCCCACCCTTCTTGTTCCCCAACTGGCCAGATCTCTCCATTTAGTTCATGTCTCCTGTTCTAGTTACATTTCACAAAAAAAATGTGCAAATATACAGATAAAATTCTATTCTCTCCCCTAACTGGGGGAAAAAAAAAGTGAAAAGAACAGCAACAAAACACAGAAGTGAGATTTCCATTCTAGCAAAGACAAGTTTTGTGTGTACTTGGAGGTCTCAGTAGGGGATTTTTTTCCAAAACAAATTAATGTCAGATTTATTTAAATAATTTCATGTAAGTTTTTATCATTTATTTTTAAAAACTAATTATTTTAAAAGCTGAAATATAATTGACCTATAACACTGTGTTAGTTCCGGGTGCACAACACAATGGTTCAATATTTCTACACGTTACTAATGATCACCACTCAGTGGGTGTTTGATGTGGTTCATCTCCTAAAACAATGGGTTTCCAAGGTTGCTTAGGCAGACCTTTTGTGAAAGCTGATATTTTCTTTAAAATTACTTTTGAAAGCTCTAGAGTTCTGCTTTTATTGTGTGTATCACCATACTATTCTTTAAGCACTTCTAAGATTAGATACATTTTTCAAGCATGAGAACCAACTATCCTGAACAGTGATTTCCAATGGTTCCGGGAACACTGCCTGATTGATACATGTGACATGGCCAATAACTATTTGTTAAATATTCAACATAATCTGTCTCTTCATTTCTCAATTTATTATTTGCAGTATACACTGGAGTATTTAGTAGTACATTTTTATTCAGCTTTTGCTTTCTACCTGTGTGGATTTGGTCAAGTTATTCAGCCTCTACTTTATCTCTCCATTTCTTCATCTGTAAAATGGAGATGATAGCATCATCTTTATAGAGCTGTTGGAAGGATTAACCTCATTAATAAATGAAACACTTAAAATAATACTTGGGGAATTTCCCTGGAGGTCCAGTGGCTAAGACTCCATGCTCCCAACACAGGTGGCCCGAGTTCGAACCCTGGTCAGGGAATGACATCCCGCATGCCACAATTAAGACCTGGTGTAGCCAAATACATAAGTCAGTAAATAAATGTGTTTAAAAAATAAATAAAATAGTACTTGGCACATGGTAGGAGCTATATACACGTTTCATTATTATTAATAACCTTTATCCACATACATTAAGTCAACTTAGGTTCATGAATCTGTAAGACTCATATCTCTTTGGGAGATTAGTAAATTTGGGGGAAAAAAAGAACTGGTTTTTGAGCATTGCTTATGTATTAGGTGTTTTAAAATCTCACTTGTTCTTTTTGAAAACTTGCCCACTGGGTTTGCAGAGTTTAATTTGTTGAACAGAATTCCTGAGCTCCACCCCCAAACCTGTTCCTCTCTTAACTTTTCCCATTTTAGGAAGTAACGTCATCTTCCATTAACATTAGTTCTTTCTTTCATTCCCCATATCCTACATATTAGTCTATCCTCTTGATTTGTGTAGAAGAGGAAAAGGTTTTTCTCAACCCTTCTAGGGATCCTGATTAGGTCTGAAAATTAAACTGAAAAAAAAAATAGATGAACAGGATAAAACTGTACAAACTTGTTTAACATAAATTTTATATGATAAGGGAGACTGTAGAAGGAAATGGAATTCCAAAGAAGAAACAGTTACACCTGTGTGGGGGGGCTTCCCTGGTGGTCCAGTGGTTAGAACTTTGCCTTCCAATACAGGAGATGCAGGTTCAATCTCTGGTTGGAGAACTAAGATCCCACATGCCTCATGGCCACAAAACCAAAACATAAAATAAATAATATTGTAACAAATTCAATAAAGACTTTAAAAAATGGTCCCACATCAATTAAAGAAAAATCTTAAAAAACAAAGCAAAAACCTCTGGGTGTTTAACACTACGTTTGATGAAGAATGGAGAGTCATAGAAAAATGTGATAGTTCAAAAAAGTTGAAAAAGCTAAGGGTCATAAACTGGGGACATTTTAGCGAGGCCTGCTTATTTGGATTCATCTTAGCATCCCTGTCTTAGAGATAAGGTTGTTCCTTTCTTCTGGGTATAGAGAGACCCTCTCTCATGAGGGCCTTATGACCTGATTCAGGGAGGAGGGCTGGGGATCAGAAAGACTTTTCTGCATCTGCATTTTCTTGAATGCCTTCAGCTCAGAACATTCAGTATGCTAAGGTACCAACCATATTTTGGAGTAGTGTGTTCCGGACCCTGTCACTTGTCTGCTAAAATGTATTTAACTATGAACTACCTGGAACACTTTCCCTCACACCTTCAGAGGGTTGATTCCTTGGGATGCCTTCTGGGTCCACCCAGTCTAAAGTGTTTCAAAGCACTTACCACTATTTGCACTGTGAGATTAACGTGTTCGGTGATTTATTCTTACCTGTGTCCCATAGTAGGCTCAGTGGTAAAGAATCTGCCTGCCAAGCAGTAGACGCAGGTTTGATCCCTGGGTTGGAAAGATATCCTGGAGAAGGAAATGGCAACCTGTGTTCTTGCCTGGGAAATCTCACAGACAGAGGAGCCTGGAGGGCTACAGTCCATGAGATCACAAAAAAGATGGACATGACTTGGTGACTAAACAACAACAATAACAAATGCCCCACAGTAAATGTAAGCTCCATGAGAGCAGGACCCTGTTGGTCTTGTTCATCCCTCTATCACTGTACGTTATATTCTCTGACACATAGCAGATAGTCAATAACTATTTGTAAACTGGAAGAATGAGTAAGTGAATAAATGGATGCTCGGGTACATTATACAGTTCACTTCTTAGAAAGGGAGATCATACTTCCTTATTTCCAAATACCGAGAGACTTGGGAGATTGGCAACTCATCACACCAGCCAGTTACATAGTCAGTTAAAGGCAGAGTCGGACTAAATTCTCATAGGTCTCCTGCTCCTCAAGTTCAGCTTTCTTCATGTTTTTTGTGTGTTTGCATGAGATGATCCCTGTGTTGTTTATCATGCATGTTGAGAGGTAGTAAAGAGTTATAGAAGGTAAGACCATGTTATGGATACTTCTTTTCATCTTGAACGTTTTTTCCCCCCTGTATTTTGACTCACTTGTTACATTTCAAAGATCTCACTGTGGGAGGTGGAAAAAAGTGGTAAACTCTTATCAGTCATTTTGGCTGCTTCTTAAGAGTTTGTTTGCATAAAATATTTTGGATATTGTATTCAAGTCTTGAGAAACTGTAAGAGGACCAGCAGTTTGTCAGCCTGATTCACTGCTCTGACCCTAGTGACTGGTCAGAATCGTTCAGCTTAAGCTGCATTAAGAAATCACCTCAAAGCCTGAGTACTTTCGCACAGCACAGAGTCTAGTCGTAGCTACCTGTCCATGGTGGATTAGCAAGGACTGTTTATTTTACTCACAAGGTATGTGATACTTAGTTACCCACTTTAGCATCAGAGGTTCCCTTTTACCACATGCTTGCTTGATCACCAGGGCAGGGGGGATTACCTCTGCAAATTATGCACTGGGTTTTCATCTTATACCCAGGGGCATGTCCCTACTTTTCACATTTCATTAACCAGAGTCAGGAACATGGCCATGCTTAACATAAAAGGGGGTAGGAAAATATGACCCTACCATTTGTGTGTTCCACATGTTTGGAAGAGAGGATAGGAATATTTGTGAACAGCTCTAATGCCTGCCTCAAATTGCTGACATTTTATTGAGTGCTTACTATGTGCTACCCATCTGCTGTTCTGAGCGCTTGATGTGGAACTTCTTTATCCTTACAACAACCCCCAGATGATACTGTTACCTCAGTTTTACAGATAAGGAACCTGAAATAGAAAGATTGAAAGCAGTCTGCCCGCGGTCATCCACCAAGTGACAGAACCAGAACTTGAATGCGAGTCATCTGGCTCCAGAGTCAGGGCTCTTAATCTCTGGGCTAAAGCTGCCTTAGTACCTAGCGGATCATTTTTTAAAAAGTTTTCATTGACTCGATCTCCAGAAGACTCTAAACTCTTTTGAAAATAGAAACTCTAATCTTATGTTTTATATGTTTCAACTTTGTGCTCTGTATCAGGAACTCAAAATATCTATGAGGAGTTGAACTGAATAAATTAGAAACTTGATAATCAACTGCTAAAAGCTTAGGGTTCCTTTTTTTCTCTGAAATTAAAAACTGGTAAAAGAAATCTGAGTGAAGACTATGAAATCAAGACTAAGGGGTAAGGTAAATATAGGATTATTCACAAAATAATGGAAAATAAGAAGGGTTTTCCCCTCTCCCTGCATTTTGAAAGTAGTACTTTAATATAAGAGAAATTGGTACCAGTTGCAAATATAAATATGGTCAAAAATGATGCAGACTTCTTCATAAATGATATATTATTATTAGTGTAGTGAAAGTGTTAATCACTCAGTTGTGTCTGACTCTTTTGTGACCCCATGGACTGTAGCCCACCAGGATCCTCTGTCCATGGGATTTCCCAGGCAAGAATACTGGAGTGGGTTGCCATTCCCTTATCTAGGGGGATCTTCCCGACCCAGGGATTGAACCCAGGTCTCCTGCATTGCAGGCCAATTCTTTACTGTCTGAGCCACCAGGGAAGCCCATTTTATTCTTAGAGATTTAGTCAAAAAAATTAGGGATATTTTTAAATAATGCCTATTCATTTAATAACAAGAAAGAGCATTCATCTCTCTCCCCAAATGCCTTTTGCTGCCATCATCAGAGACAAATGCCAGACTGAGTGGACCATGAATCTGGCTCAGCATTGCACTACTGAAGTTCTTATGAACAATCAAATATCAAGAGTTATAACAGACACCTATTGGGTATGTACTGTGTGCCAGCCACTTTAAGTGGATTATCTCATTTCAGTGTATAGATTCTTTCAGGAAGGTGATGTTCTCTTTCTTGCATAGATGAGAAAACTGAGGCAGAGAAAGGGTAAATACTTGTACAAGTTGCATAATCTGAAAACATGTGAGCTGGAATGTAAACTTAACCTTTGGACATCACAGCCAGCATTCTTTAACCACTATGCATATAGTAACAACTGGCCTCCTGCAAACTTATGGTATTACTATTTCTTGAGAAGCTTTTAGGTTTTGCAATAGGACAATAGAGTTACTTCAGTATGCACATTGCATGGTTTCTGAGTATCTGGTGTCAGGAAGGAGGGGAGTGGATAAACAAAACACCTTTTCCAGTCTCCCACACCACCGATCTGTATTCAGGATTGTTGTCCTTCACAACTGAGGCTGGTGTCATTGCTGCTGATGAGGTTCAAGGACAGGTTTGGCTGCAAAGACCCAGATGGAATATAGTATCTTTTTCACAGGGCCAGGATTTGCAAGGTGTTTTTTTGTTTTTGTTTTTTTCTTTTAGTATTCCTGAGGTGTGGCTCTCAGTCCTGAGGCAATGATTTTTCAAGCGAACATTAAAATAATCTAGGGACTCTCCAATATTATGCGAAGGCAGGGCCCCATTCTCCTAATGGGTAATTCCTTTTGAAATCTATGAGTGGATCATTCATGCCAGCAATATTCACACTTTCCAAAAATAGCTCACCTACTCAGATTTCCTCAGGAACTGGTATGCTAAAGCCCAAGGAGAGTACAATGGGAAAAAACCACCTGGTGGAGGCTGCACAATCACCACAGTGGAAGGCTTTGCCAAATGCTAAATGTTAGAACTGGACATGGAACAGCAGACTGGATCTAAATCAGGAAAGGAATATGTCAAGGCTGTATATTGTCACCCTGCTTATTTAACTTATACATCATGAGTACATCATGAGAAACGCTGGAATCAAGCTGGAATCAAGACTTCCGGGAGAAATGACAATAACTTCAGATACGCAGATGACACCACCCTTATGGCAAAAAGTGAAGAAGAACTAAAGAGCCTTTGAGGAAAGTGAAAGAGGAGAGTGAAAAGTTGGCTTAAAGCTCAACATTCAGAAAACTAAGATCATGGCATCTGGTCCCATCACTTCATGGCAAATAGATGGGGAAACAGTGGAAACAGTGTCAGACTTTATTTTTGGGGGGTCCAAAATCACTCCAGATGGTGACTGCAGCCATGAAATTAAAAGACGCTTGCCCCTTGGAAGAAAAGCTATGACCAACCTAGATAGCATATTCAAAAGCAGAGACATTACTTTGCCAACAAAGGTCCGTCTAGTCAAGGCTATGGTTTTTCCAGTAGTCATGTATGGATGTGAGAGTTGGACTCTAAAGAAAGCTGAATGCCGAAGAATTGATGCTTTGAACTGTGGTGTTGGAGAAGCCTCGAGAGTCACTTGGACTGCAAGGAGATCCAACCAGTCCCTCCTAAAGGAAATCAGTCCTGAATATTCATTGGAAGGACTGATGTTAAAGTTGAAACCCCAATACTTTGGCCACTTGATGCAAAGAACTGACTCACTAGAAAAGACTCTGAAGCTGGGAAAGATGGGAAGCAGGAAGAGAAGGGGATGACAGAGGATGAGATGGTTGGATGGCATCACCAACTTTATGGACATGAGTTTGAGTAAACTCTGGGAGCTGGTGATGGACAGGGAAGCCTGTAGTACTGCAGTCCATGGGGTCGCAGAGTCAGACGTGACTGAGCGACTGAACTGAAATATAAAAATAGCTTCCACTTGGGAGTAAGCTTAAGTACAGTGTGACATAGGTGATAGCTAATGTGTAGGTGATAGCTAACGTGGTTTAATTTTGAGGGAGGTTCATTGATGGCCTCTCCATATATTGATTGGCCATTTCATCAGGATATTAAATATTTTGGGCTTGTCAGTGGTCCTCCTTCAGATTTGCTCTGAAATAATCTTGGAACAGGTGATTCATTACATTGCAATTTGAGTAAATTTTTTTTACTTGCTTTCCTCCCTTTTTGGGAGATTGTAGAGTTAGAATGTGCTGTGCAGAGGAAGTTAGGTCCTGAGATGACAATGGAAGCGGAAAAATGTCTCACAGTTTACCTGTATCAAGGCCTTACTTCAATTACCCACTGTCCCATTAAGTAAAAGTGAAAAAAAGTAAAAGTGTTAGTCGCTCAATCGTGTGTGACTCTTTGCAACCACATGGACTGTAGCCCACCAGGCTCCTCTGTCCATGGAATCTTCCAGGCAAGAATGGGAAGACATTCCCTTCTCCAGGGGATCCTCCCCACCCGGGGATCAAACCCACGTCTCCTGCGTTGCAGGTGGACTTTTTACCTTCTGAGCCACCTGGGAAGCTTATTAAGTAAAATGGTCTCCAAACAGATGTTTGCCTTCAGTTTTTGCCTTTTCTTCTGGTTTATGTCTTTCTTATTTCTACACTGAATAGTTCTACTGAATGTATGTTAGATTTTATAGAGAGCATTTTACCAGTATTTTGAATTACTAGTATTCATTTATACTACAGATGTATAAATGCATAAAAAATGGAACCTGCTTTTGAATAACTCATAATTTAGAGAGGAAGGTAAGCCAGATGGAAAAGAAGAAAAATGATACGCAGATGATTATAATGGAATATGAAAGCAGATTAAATAGAATATTGTGGGATAAGAGAAAGTGACATATTCTTTTAGGTGGATGAATGGGTAATGGTTCACCAAGGAAGTAACCTTTGAGTTTCATCTTGAAGGAAGATTAGAAGTTTCTAGGCAAAAAAAAAAAGGGACAGAGTATTCATAAAAGGAGGGAATAACATGTGCTTCATCAGCTTTCTACAATATGTGTGTGTGCTACGTTGATTCGGTTGTGTCCGACTCTTTGTGACCCTATGGACTGTAGACCTCCAGGCTCCTCTATCCATGGGATTCTCCAGGCAACAATACTGGAGTGGGTTGCCACGTCTTCCTCCAGGCGATCTTCCCGACCCAGAGGTTGAACCTGCGTCTCTTGTCTCCTGCACTGGCAAGTGAGTTCTTTACTACTAGCATCACCTGGGAAGGCCTTTCTTCAGTATGTTTTAGCCAAATCAGTGGAACCTAGTGGAGCCTATCTTAGCGAAGGTCACATAGCTTTTCTGTTTCTACCTGTCTTTTCAGTTTGTTCAAACTAGGATCCAATCAAGGATCACACATTGCATTTGGTTGTCATCGCTCTCATATTTACTTTTTCATATGGAAAATCTCAAGCATAAAGAAACTAGAATAAAGGACTGCATTTAATATTTCTTATAGGTTGGCTAATACCTATAAGTACCAATACCTCTTACAAGATTCTTTGGGATATAGATACAGAATTCTTTATAAGGAATATTTTTAACAAAATACATAGGTAAATTACATATTTACATATATTCTCCTCCCACAAGTACCAATACCTCTTACAAGATTCTCTGGGATATAGATACAGAATTTTTTATAAGGAATATTCTTAACAAAATACATAGGTAAATTACATATTTACATATATTCTCCTCCCACAAAACAGGACTCAGTAGATACCCTTTGCCTGCATCTTTGCAGGGAAGCTCTTGTGGTTCTTTCTGATCATGCAAATACATTTCCTGAAGTACAGTCATTAACAAAGTTTTAATATTGTAATGTTATACTTTCATGTTTTAAAATATATATATTCAAGCTGAAAGAGACCTTAATTGATTCCACATTTCTCATTTTAACCTGAGAAAATCACAGCCAAAAGAGAATAAGTAACTTGACCAAAGCCACATAATAACTAAATAATGGAGACCACATTAGAAATCAGATTTCTTAACTGCTAGTTCATAGTGTTTCCCCAGCATTCCAAATTTCTGTCAAGGTGACCTAGTTTGGTCATGATGTACTTAATAATTAGGACAACAAAACAACGAATTGGTTCATAAGACTTTAATGAGAATAATTCATACCAGTTAACCTGATTGCTGCCTGCTTGATGGCTTTTCTTTAGGACATTTTAGTACCTTCCACTTAGAAATCTGACTTCCAAGTGATTTTAATCCTGACCTTTGTACATGAGTTTATGTTCATTTTTAAGGCTTTCTAGGTCTGAGGTTCTCTTTCATGTGTCAGTCCCTCTTTGATGTCAGGCTTTTGATAGAAACTCTGTAGGTGGGCAATTCATGAAAATGGGTAAGAAGTGAGAGTTACCTATCTCTCCTAAAGTAAAGGAAATAAAAGCAAAAAATAAATGGGATCTAATTAAACTTTAAAGCTTTTGCACAGCAAAGGAAACCTTCAAGAAAACAAAAAGACAACTTCCTGAATGGGAGAAAATATTTGCAACTGATATGACTAATAAAGGATTAATATCCAATACACATAAACTTCAGTTTAAAAAGAAAGAAAAAAAGAAATGAGAGCCAAATGGGTCCATTTAGTAATTAGAAAATTTGGAGTTTTTGAGGTTTCTGTGACATTTGTTACCATAGTAATAATGTCTGTACAGCAGTCTTTGTCCTTAAACACTGTCTCACAATAAGATTACAAAATACAGAAACACAAAAATTTACCTCATCATACCATTGCACCATCTCATAATAGAAGCAATTTTATTTTTAGACCCACAGTATGTTTCTTTTGTGTGCATATATGTTTTATACTTTGCATGTCATTTGCATAAGTTAAGAGCACAGGATTCATTTTGAATCTTTGGTCTGCTACTTACTAGCAAAGGAACCTTGGGCAGGCCGCTTAACTCTCTCAGCCTCAGGTTCTTCAAATTCCCTTGTAAAATGGGAATAGTTTTACCTACACTAGGAGTTCTATGAGGATTCAGTGAGGTAATACCTATAAAGAACATGTAATAAGTATTCAATAAATGTTAAATTTTATTACATTTTGTAAGGTACTGTTTGAACATTTAATCTCTTCTTCCCATCTTCACTCTGGAGCAAATCTGGCCTCAAGGATCAGAATCTTATGAGTTCTTTGAAAAGGAAGGACAAGAAGGTGGGCTGACTCCTCAGGACTTAATAGCCTGGGAAAGGGCAAGGCTCTGCAGTGCCCAAAGGAGGTATGACCAGTGGTATAGGCAGCCAATGGCCTTATGCTTGGGTTGCTGTTGTTCAGTCGCTAAGTCGTGTTGATTCTTTGTGACCCCATGGACTGCAACACGCCAGGCCTCCCTGTCCCTTACTATCTCCTGGAGTTTGCCCAAGATCATGTCTGTTGAATCGTGATCTCAACCATCTCATCCTCTGGCCCCCTCTTCTCCTGCCTTCAATCTAACCCAGCATTAGGGTCTTTTCCAATGGATCGACTCTTCACATCAGGTGACCAAAGTACTGGAGCTTCAGCTTCAGCATCAGTCCTTCCAATGAGTATTCAGGGTTGATTTCCTTTAGGATTGACTGGTTTGATCTCCTTGCAGTCCTAGGGACTCTCAAGAGTCTTCTCCAGCACCACAGTTTGAAAGCATCAATTCTTTGGTGCTCAGCTTTCTTTATGGTCCAACTCTCACATCCGTACATGACTACTGGAAAAACTATAGCTTTGACTATCATAGACCTTTGCTGGCAAACTGATGTATTTGCCTTTTAATGCTTGGGTATGGCTGTCCAACTGTGTAGGGGGTCCCCAAGACTACCTTCATGCTTGATGGATCTTAGAAGGACTCACAGGACTCAGACATGGTTTATTACAGTGAGAGAGTACAGATTACATTTAGCAAAGGGAGGTGTGTAGGATGGAATCCAGGAGATACCAGGTGCAAGCTTCCAGGTGTCCTTGTCCAGTGGAGTAGCGTGTGTGTGTGCTAAGTTACTTAAGTAGTGTCTGACTCTTTGTGACCTCATGGACTGTAGCCTGCCAGGCTCCTCCATCTCCCAAGATGCAAGGTATGAGCAGCTCAGACCTGGAGAGTTAACCCTTTCCTGCACACCTACCTACTTTTTTAACTTCACAGATTGAGAGACGGTATTCCTGGTTGGTGAGCCAGCATGTTCCCCCCCACCCCACCCCATCACATAAGCAGTGAAACCTAGCAGGACTTTGTGGGGCTCCTGGCCACGGAAGCCTTTCAGACAGTTGCTAATCAGGGAAGGAGGGGAAGCAGAGACAAGGGAGGAACAGCCAAGAAACAATATGGCAACCTTGGGGCAGGGTCTGTGTTCCTCTCCAAGGGATGCCTGCGTGTGTGTGTGCTGTGTCACTTCAGTTGTGTTTGACCTTTTGTGACACTATGGACTGTAGCCTGCCAGGCTCCTCCATCCATGGGGTCCTCCAGGCAAGAATACTGGAGTGGGCTGCCATTTCCTCCTCCAGGGGATCTTTTCAACTCAGGGATCAAACCCATGTCTCCTGCGGCTCGTGCACTACACGCAGGTTCTTTACCACTGAGCCACCTGGGAAGCTCCCCCTTAAGGGATATACAGAACAACTTCTTTGAGCACCTTACAGAACTCAAACTCCCCATAAATGGAAGATGTTAGCATTCCTCATTCCAGAGAGGAACACCTGAGGTCAGATTAAAGGAGTATAGGCCCTACACACCCTGATCCTCATAAAAACCCTGACCCTTGAACCAATGCTATAAAACCCCTCATGAAATCTTCCTGGGTTGGGATACACAGTTTTTCAGGGGCACAAGCCTGCTTTTCCTGGCACAGCAATAAAGCTATTATTTTCTACTTCACCCAAAACTCAATTTGGCACTAGTACACAGAGGCTGAGTTTTCAGCATCAGTAATACAGGTTTTTTGTTGTTGTTGTTTTTTAAGATTTTCCCCAAGACTCAATTTTTTTGAGGGGGGGGGACATGTGGCTTGCAGGATCTTAGTTCTCTGACCAGAACCTGTGTATCCTGCAGTGTAAGTGTGGAGTCCTAACCACTGGACTGCCAAGGAATTCCCCCCAAGACCTAGCTTTTAATAGGAGGATAGCAACTGGTGCTCTTGGACATGGTTGGAGCATGGGGTTCCATATTTGTAGCGACGGGGGTCAGCACCTTTTTCAGAGGCAAAGAAAGGTCATATATCAGGAAGCACTACAATTGATGAATAGTTTTCAGTTCAGTTCAGTCACTCAATTGTGTCTGACTCTGCAACCTCATGGACTGCAGCACACTAGGCTTCCCTGTCTATCACTAACTCCCGGAGCCTGCTCAAACTCATGTCCATTGAGTCGGTGATGCCATCCAACCATCTCATCCTCTGTCATCCCCTTCTCCTCCTGTCTTCAGTCTTTCTCAGCATTAGGGTCTTTTCCAATGAGTCAGTTCTTTGCATCAGGTGGCCAAACTATTGGAGTTTCAGCTTCAGCATCAGTCCTTCCAATGAATATTCAGGACTGATTTCCTTTAGGAATGACTGGTTTGATCTCCTCAAATAGTCTTAGAGTTTTTATAATATTGACTGAGAGGGAGCACTTAGGAGGCTGTTGAGAAATAACTCCACCTTGTCAGCCTCAGTGTCTAATGAGAAAAGGCAGACAGCTAAAGTTACCATTTATATAAGTGGAACAGCAGAAGTACAGCACTGGATCAGTAATAATTTAATACAATTTTATTTAAAAGAGGTGATTTATTGAGTATATATAAATTGGTTCAGTTCAGTCACTCAGTTGTGTCTGACTCTTTGCAACCCCATGGGCTGCAGCATGCCAGGTTTCCCTGTCCATCACCAACTCCCGGAGTCTGCCTCAAACTCATGTCCATCAAGTTGGTGATGCCATCCAACCATTTCATCCTCTGTTGTCCCCTTCTCCTGCCTTCAATCTTTCCCAGCATCAGGGTCTTTTCTAATGAGTCAGTTCTTCGCATCAGGTGGCCAAACTATTGGAATTTCAGCTTCAACATCAATCCTTCCAATGAATATTCAGGTCTGATTTCCTTTAGGAATGACTAGTTGGATCTCCTTGCAGTCCAAGGGACTCTCAAGAGTCTTCTCTAACACCACAGTTCAAAAGCATCAGTTCTTTGGCGCTCAGTTTCTTTGTAGTCCAACTCTTACATCCATACATGACTGCTGGAAAAACCATAGCTTTAACTAGATGGACCTATATATAAATAGTGTGGTTTAATTATTTTATTAAGAGTTTTTATGTCAACAAGTCATAGAAAGAAAAATCTGTCATGTGTCTCAATTTGGAGTTCTATGGTTATTTTCATGTAGATATTCTACAGGTATGATTACCTGTGCTAGAAGTAAAAGCAGTTCTTTCAGCTTTGAAAAATGGTCCTAAAAACATAAATTCAATGCTGTATGAAACAATGGATAATCTTATTTCCAACCTAAATTAGCTAAGAGTTTACAAAATAGAATATGTCATAATATTTAAGCTTATTTGGGACATAAAGTTAGAAAATTTTAAACAAAGGTAATTCTGCAGGATCATTATAATTTCCTTCCTGCCTTCTCCCTCCCCTCCTCCTCCTCTTCCTCCCCTCTGCCACCCCCATCTCATTCCTCTCTCTCCTTTGGGCTAAAACTTTGGCTTTTGAATTTCCTAAAGATGCCTCTGATGTCCAGTGCAAAGGCAAAATATCTTTTTTTTCAGATAACACCACATCTAAAGTAAATTGCTAACAAGGGACGGAGTTCAGTTCTATCCCCTTTAAGAGCTTTCTTTTCTTTCTTCAGGCGCTGATTTGGACTAAGTGTCCTTGCCCTGTTCACTGATGCCAGTGGAGAGGCTTTCTAGTCAGAAAACTAGGCCAACACCCCATGGATGAGTAAATTCGCCTTGTTTGGCTCCTGGGTGGTCCTCTCATGCTTCACAAGCATGCTGTGGGTCTTGAAAAAAAGATCTTGATTAATTCTTTTTTTTTTAATTTTTAAATATGAAAGTAAAAAGAGAGACCACCTTCCTTTCTTTAACACTTTGCCCTGTTAATTAAAGTCCAAGTGAATTAATTGTGTATGTCAGAGTCTTGCTCTGTCTATACATTAGTTTTCATAGGATCTGCAACTGAGATTATGATTGTTAGATGAACCAATAAGAGAGAAGAGGGAAGGTGAAAAGTGACGGGTCATTTTGGCACTACCACTATTCACAGTTATTGTTTATCACATCTGTCATCTCCCCCCACCTTTTCCAACACAGATGTATCCCTTTAGCTGTGTGACTGCTATCAGGAATCATTTAACACTTCTGTTCTTATGATGGGGTGTCACAGTGTGCGTAAAAATGGCTTTTTTAAAAAGTGAGGCTACTGTAAACAAATTGTTTTTGTTAATCATATTAGATGTTGTGCTTACTGTTCCACCCCTGCAACCCGAACTCTTTGGTGACAGACTTTTCAGGGAAGAATGCACACATCTGTATTTTATGACTATGAGATGCCAGACTACCAGCTGAAATATTTTTTTAAAAAAGATCAGCAAACAAGATGATTCTTATAAATAAATGAAAATAAATTATATACATATAATTCCATCATCCAGAGATAACCACAGTTAGCCATACATCCAAGAAAATATGGAGTACAATATTACAAACTGATCAATGAATTAACACACATGGAACCATATTCCACATGAAAAGTGAAAGTGTTGGTTGCTCAGTCATGTGTGACTCTTTTGTGACCCCATGGACTCCTCCTGCCAAGCTCCTCTGTCCATGGGATTCTGTAAGCAAGAATAGTGAAGTGGATAGCCATTCCCTTCTCCACGGGATCTTCCTGACCCAGGGATCGAACCCTGGGTCTCCTGCATTGCAGGCAGATTCTTTATAGTCTGAGCCACCATGGAAGCCCTGAGCCACCAGGGAAGCCCATATGCTCCACTTACTGTTTTATAATCTGTTATTTTTTAGTTTCCAGCATATTGTGGACATTTTTTGATGCCAATGAATACAGAAAAAATTTAAATGACTTCTTTGTACACAATGTCACCTTAGTGTATTTAAGCAAGATACCATGTTCTAGAATGACAGAGCTAAGCAAATTCGATGATTACAGAAACTAAAAAAGAGGTCTGACTCTACTTACTTCCAAATGAAGGAATTAGCATAATTTGACTGAAACTCTGACATAATAATGAATCCAGCTGCTTGATTACTTTTTGGATTCCTGCCTTATTTTTAAAAGAAATTCTTCTCTGAGAAAACCCCTACCTCTGACCACTAATAGGGCTGTGCACTTAAACCTTAGTTGTTTTTTTATAAAGTTGGGTTTAGAGACAGAGTAACTTGATTTGTAATTCTAGTTCCACCATTTGTTTACTAGTTTTGTGAACTTAACTCTTTGAATCTTGGATTTTTCCATTGCAAAATGGAGTTAATAATGACTACCTTATAGATTCGCTGCAAGTATTATTATATAAAATGTGTGCTGTTTTTCATGAACTGTAATTATTCAAAAATTATAAATACTTTTTCTCTCCCCAAAACTGCTAGTAAGCAATTTGACTCAGAAATGTTTACATATTTATTTGCATTCAGTCTCTACTTAGGCATGATTTTCATCAAAGTAACACTAAATACACTTGGAATCACAGACTGAAGTCTTAGGGAACACTCCCAATAAAGATTCCAGAAGTATTAGAGAGTTAACTGTAAAAGAGAAAACCATAAAGGAAATATAAATTGTAGGTGAATATTTATCTGATTTTAGGGTATAGAAGGCATTTCTAAGCATAAACAAAGGAAGAAATGAGGACAAAAGTTGATAGATTTACCTCTTAGAAACGCTATGTTTCTGTATGTTTTTAAAAAACACAGCAAAGTTTTCTACAAATAACAGCATTGTAAAATATGTCAAAGACAATGAAACACATAGATAGGTTACCCCCAGCAGAATTTCTACTAATCACCCCTGTCCCCACTTCAAAGTCTTTCCCACCGCCACTATCATAATAATAAAAAAAAAAAAAAAGGTTATTCTTCTTTTTTCAGCCAAGCCCCACAGCTTGTGGGATCTTAGTTTTCCCCAACGATGGACTGAACTCAGCTTCCTGCAGTGAAAGCACCAAGTCCTAACCACTGGATCACCAGGGAATTTCTGAGAAAAGATTCTTTATCACAATAAGACTCTTCAGGCTGGCCAGATTATTTACATAGGTGCAACAAGACGGTTAATTTACCAGATAGGCCTCCTTAAAAATACTTTGCAAATCTAGGGTACTGAACAACTACCACTGCTGTAGATTTAACTTCTATCTGGAAATTCCATAATGAATGCAGGTTAGACTTTTAAAAGCCTGTATTTGCTTTCCCAAAGCTAGGAAATCAAGCTTAAGAAACTCCACCAGATTTCTCCTGCGGTACCAATAAAATTTGAGTAATTTTTGAGATCTTGAAATTTCTTCTGGAGGGTCTTCTTGAGGTTCAAAAATTTTGAGTTTTCTAGTCTGCCAGGGAGTGACTTTCCTAATACCTGTGAGGCTGGTACACCTAGGTACCAGGCCAGTTTTCCTAGGAAGTCTTTGTTAACATTGGTTCCATAGGTACAGCCAAACTTTGGCCCTTAAAATGGCCTGTCATACCTGGTTAAACCAGCATTCTACTTAAATATTACACTTCATGTAAGGCTGTAGTTATACAATCAATGTGTCTGTCAGGTTATATCCTGGTAAACAGGAAAGCAGATCTTTATTCAATCAAGTTAAAAGTTTCTGAATTCTGGGGGAGTCAGTAAAGATCTGATATTTAAACATTTTCAGTTTCCAAAAGTAGAATCTACTAAATTGCTATGTTACATACTGATTATTATTTAAGAAGAAAGAGAAAGAGCTTCCTTTCGTATCCAGAAAAACAGAACATTAAAACAATACTAATAATAGTCCAAAGAAATAATAAAAATAAACTTCCCCTCATCAGTTTCATCTTGTCCTAAACTGTTAATTCTTATTCTGATAAATATTGGGTTGGGAGTCTTATGAAGTCACCTGCTTCTTGATATAATAGAATCCTGGAAATCCTGACTCAGCCCACTGGTACAGTCTTGAGGGTTGACTATGTAATATCAGGTCAGCGTTGAAGTGTTAATACTTTGAAGAATTATATGTCAATTATACCTCAATAAAAATATGTTTAAAAATAGTTTGGAGAACCTGGCTCAATTCTTTTCCCAGGAGGCTCTGAAACTGGCCTTCTTTGTTGAAGACACAAACTCTGATCTTTAGTTTATAGTAGAACTCTCAAGCAAGCATCTCAATAAAACAAAAACTATCTGTAGAAGACAGAGATGTTAAATGATTATGATTAGTTTATTACTCAGACCTTTCAAATAGAAAGTCTGATAAGGCAACTGACAAGAAAATTCATCTCACATACTAGTAAAGTAATGCTCAAAATTCTCCAAGCCATGCTTCAACAATATTTGAACTGTGAACTTCAGATGTTCAAGCTGGTTTTAGAAAAGGCAGAGGAACCAGAGATCAAATTGCCAACATCTGCTGGACCATCAAAAAAGCAAGAGAGTTCCAGAAAAATATCTATTTCTGCTTTATTGACTATGCCAAAGCCTTTGACTGTATGGATCACAAGAAACTGTGGAAAATTCTGAAACAGATGGGAATACCAGACCACCTGACCTGCCTCTTGAGAAATCTGTATGCAGGTCAAGAAGCAACAGTTAGAACTGGACATGGAACAACAGACTGGTTCCAAATAGGAAAAGGAGTATGTCAAGGCTATATACTGTCACCCTGCTTATTTAAATCTTGTCCAACTCTTTGCAACCCCATAGATTGTAGCCTACCAGGCTCCTCTGTCCATGGGATTTTCCAGGCAATAGTACTGGAGTGGATTGCCATTTCCTTCTTCAGGGGATCTTTCCAACCCAGGGCTCGAACCCCGGGTCTCCCACATTGTAGACAGACACTTTACCATCTGAGCCACCAGGGAAGTCCTATATGCAGAGTACATCATGAGAAATGCTGGGCTGAATGAAGCATAAGCTGGAATCAAGATTGCCAGGAAAAATAACAATAACCTCAGATATGCAGATGACACCACCCTTATGGCAGAAAGTGAAGAAGAACTAAAGAGGCTCTTGAGGAAAGTGAAAGAGAAGAGTGGAAAAAGTTGGCTTAAAACTCAACATTCAGAAAACTAAGATCATGGCATCTGGTCCCATCACTTCATGGCAAATAGATGGGGAAACAGTGGAAACGGCGGGGCGGGGGGGGGTGGGGGGGGTGGGGCGTCCAAAATCACTGCAGATAGTGACTGCAGCCATGAAATTAAAAGATGCTTACTCCTTGAAAGGAAAGTTATGATCAACCTAGACAGCATATTAAAAAGCAGAGATATTACTTTATCACAAGGGTCCATCTAGTCAAGGCTATGGTTTTTCCAGTAGTCATATATGGATGTGAGAGTTGGACTCTAAAGAAAGCTGAATGCCGAAGAATTGATGCTTTTGAAGTGTGGTGTTGAAGAAGACTCTTGAGAGTCCCTTGGACTGCAAGGAGATCCAACCAGTCCATCCTAAAAGAGATCAGTCCTGGGTGTTCATTGGAAGGACTGATGTTGAAGCTGAAACTTAAATACTTTGGCCACCTGATGGAAAGAACTGACTCACTGGAAAAGACCCTGATGCTGGGAAAGATTGAAAGCAGGAGGAGAAGGGGATGACAGAGGATGAGATAGTTAGATGGCATCACTGACTCAATGGACATGAGTTTGAGTAAACTCTGGGAGTTGGTGATGGACAGGGAGGCCAGGTGTGCTGCAGTCCATGGGGTCGCAGAGAGTTGGACACAACTGAGCGACTGAACTGAACTGATGATATGCAAAACAAAGATAATAAAGCCATGCCAAAAAACTAGACAAAATGTTTCTAAGGGTAGTGATGAAGCTTGTTTTCAAAGACATCGTAAAAGTTACATCTCATTTGTAAAAATGAATGAATGAACATGATTTTTATATAATGCTTAAATATAGCTAATAACACTGAGATATTATACTAATAAGGCTTTCCTGATGGCTCAGTGGGTAAAAATCCACCTGCAATGCAGGAGACACAGAAGACTCAGGTTCAATCCCTGGGTCAGGAAGATCTGGAGGAGGAAATGGCAACCCACTCCATTATTCTCACCTGGAAAATTCCAGGGACAGAGGAGCCTGGCGGCCTACAGTCCATGAGATCACGAAGAGTCAGATACGACTAAGCACATGGCACACATTATACAAATACAATATAAAGAACTGTTGTTCAGTAGCTAAGTCATGTCCGACTCTTTGTGACCCCATGGACTGCAGAATACCAGGCTTCCCTGTCCTCCATTATCTCCCAGAGTTTGCTCAAGTTCATGTCCACTGAATCAGTGATGCTATCTAACCATCCTCTGCCACCTCTTCTCCTCCTGCCTTCAATCTTTCCCAGCATCAGGGTCTTTTCCAAAGAGTCAGCTCTTCGCATCAGGTGGCCAAAGTATTGCAGCTTCAGCTTCAGCATCAGTCCTTCCAATGAATATGCACAGCTCATTTAAAATATTAGATGTTAAATGTACTTATTTTGGGGCAGAAACATTTTACTTACATAAGTGGTTTTACTTATCTCTACAAGCCATGAGAACAGAGTTCTTTTAAGAATTACTAATGTAGGGGCTTCCCTGGTGGTCCAGTGGTTAAGAATCTGCCTTGCAATGCACGGGACAAGGGTTTGATCCCTGGTTGGAGAAGATCCCACATGCCTTGAGCAACTAAGTCACAACTCCTGAGCCTGAGAACTGAAACTACTGAAGCCCAAGCTCCCCAACAAAGAGAGGCCACTACAGTGAGAAGCCCACTAGTCACAACTAGAGAAAGCCTGGGCACAGCAAGGAAGATCCAGCCAAGGCAAAAATAATACATTTAAAAATTAAAAACAAAAAGTATTACTAATTAGCACATTCCTGGTGGTCCAATGGCTAAGACTCTGCACTCCCATATCAGGCAGCTCGGATTTGATCCGGGGTCAGGGAGCCTGGTGGGCTTCGGTCTGTAGGGTCGCACAGAGTCGGACATGACTGAAGTGACTTAGCAACAGCAGCAGCAGATATAGAAAGAGCTAATAGTTTCAGATCAGTAAAGTTAGAAAACAAATTCACACTGGTGCAGATATCCAATAGCTGTTCTTTGTATCAGATGGCAATGATCAATTCTATTCCACTGGACACAAACAATCCGTATCATTATGAACAAAAATCATTTGAATTATTATCAGTTTTTTACAACTTACAGTTTTAAAATAGCTTAAAGATGATAAAAGATGAACACCTAGGTAATCTTTTTTGCCTATTTCAAAGCATTTCATAATTTATCTTGACTAAAGCAAGGGAAAAATATTCAGAATATGGTTACACAAATCATAAAATTTAGCTATTTATGTGTAACATTCTAATTTTATAAACTTTGCAGGTTCCAAAATAAAGGCATTTCTGAGGACTCTTGTGCAGAATTCCTTTATTAACTATAAAACTTTGTATCAACTAAAGCACATTCTCCACTAGGCCTTGTTTCATTAGCCTGATTTGAATTACCCTACATATTTGAAAATAATTTAAGTAGGTCCTGACAGTTTTTCATTCCATCTTCCTATCTTTGGTTACTCTGTATCAGAATTAAGATTTTTAATTATTATCATTAATCTCCTTCTTATATTTGTGAAAAGAAAATGATGGAACTAAACAATCACAGGAAACATTTTTACCCAAATTCTAAGCACCTGTAAAAAGTACAGAGCAATCCCTCCTGACATTTGAATTAATAGTTTTAAGTATGTGTCAGGTGATTCTCCTTTGGAGAAGGAAATGGCTACCCACTCCAGTATTCTTGCCTGGAGAATCCCATGGACAGAGGAGCCTGACAGGCTACAGTCCATAGCGTCACAAAGAGTCCGACACGACTGAAGCTTTTAGCACACAGGTACACACAGGTGATTCCCTTTACTCTTAGCTTTTCAATCATGTGCTATTGCTGCCTATCTGTCATAAAAAGGGAAGTAGATTACCTGTGGCGGATTCATTTTGATATTTGGCAAAACTAATACAATTATGTAAAGTTTAAAATTAAATTAAAAAAAAAATAAATAAAGATCTAAAAGTCCTAAATATTTATTGAGATTTTCTCCTTTTCAGCCAAGAATAGAAAACAAGCACTTTAGAGAGAAGAAAAAGCTATGTAGAAGTAGGAAACTTCCAATAGTTTAAACCTTGACATTTGTATTCACAGAATCTTTGTAGACTGTTCTCTACAAATGGCTATTGTCCTCTGCAGAGAAAAATCCTAGTCTAAACCCAATTAATTATACATTTTAAGGCCTTTAAAATTCTTTAAAAAATTTTAAAATGGAAGTGGTAGGGTATATTTTAACAAATAAAGACACTTATTATTTATTAGTTTCTTAGGTTTTGTTGCTGAGCACATTTTTAGTAAAGAATAAAACGAATAGAGGAGGAATTGGGAAACCTAACAATAAGAGGAAAGATTTCCCAGGGAAAAAAATAAGAAGAAAGAATGCAGTTTAAAATTGCCATAAGCTTTGGGGGATTTATTATCCCAGAAAAGATGAGCAGTTGTATTTGTCTTTAATTAGCTCTATTCATTTTGTTTTTCAGATTGATGATTACCCAGAATTTCTAAGTCCACCAGATAGAGAAACCAACCAACACATTCGTATCATTTATTATTCAACTATTTTAAAAAAAGAGTGTGAAAAATCAAAAGGTGTCAGGAAATTCTTATTTCCATTTCATCATGCCAATGCTAACAACAAAAAAGGTATGTAATATATTTCTTTAGGTGACATAAGAAAAGATACATTTCTATAGGAGATAAAAAGATAATGTTCTTTTTTCCTTCCCAGCTTTACTTAAGTATGATTGACAAATACAAATCTATGTATTGATATTTAAGGTGTACAGTGTGACGTTTTGAAATATGTATATCAAAGTCATCACTGTGAAGTGGCCACCACAGTCAGGCTAATTAAGATATCCATCACCACACACAGTTACTTTTTTGTTTGCTTTTTTTTTTAAAAAAAACACTTGAGATCTACTCTCTTTGCAGATTTCAAATATACAGCATGTTGTTGTTAACTACAGTCACCATGGTATACATTTCAGTCTCCAGGACTTATTTATAACTGAAATTCTGTAACCTTTGATGCACACCTACCTTTTTCCCTTACCTCCACTTCCAAGTCCCACAAGAGTAACCACCATTATACTGTTACTGTGAGTTCCTTGTTTAGATTCCACGCAAGTGAGATTATACAGTATTTACAGGTTCTGTGCCTGGCTTACTCGTACAATGTCTTCCAGGTTCATCCATGTTGTTGCAAATGGCAGAATTTCCTTCGTTTTAGAAGCTGGACAATACTACATTGTGTGTGTATATGTATACATATATACACATACATATATACATACACAGGCTTCCCAGGTGGCACACTGGTAAAGAATCCACCTGCCGATGCAGGAGATGCAAGAAACACAAGTTTGATCCCTGAGTCAGGAAGATCCCCTGGAGTATGAAAGGGCAACCTGCCTCTGTATTCTTGCCTGGAAAATTCCATGGTCAGAGGAGCCTGGAGGGCTACCATCCATGGGGTCACAGAGTCAGACAGGACTGAGCAACTAAGCACGCACGCACGCGTGCGCACACACACACACACTACATTTTCTTTATCCATTCATCTATTGCCAGACACTTAGGGTGTTTACCATTCTTGACTGTGTGTGCTCATTTGCTAAGTCATGTCCAACTTTTTGTGACCCCGTGGACTGTGGTTCGACAGGCTCCTTTGTCCATAGATTCCCCAGGCAAGAATACTGGAGTGGGTTGCTACTTCTTTCTCTGGGGGTACTCACCAACCCAGGGACTGAACCCACACCTCTTGCATCTCCTGCATTGGCAGACAGTTTCTTTACCACTGAGCCACCTGGGAAGCCCCATTACACAATTCTTGATTACTCTAAGTAATTCTGCTATGAACATGGGAGTGCAGATATCTCTTTGAGACAGTGATTTTATTTCCTTCAGATATATACCCAGGAGTGGGATGGCTTTTAATTTTTGGGGGCACTTCCATACCATTTTCCAGAATAGCTGTACTAACTTACATTCCCTCCCAACAGTGCATGAAGGTTCTCTTTTTTTTGCATCCTTGCTAACACGTGTTATCTTTTGACCTTTTGATGAGTCATCCTAGCAGGTGTGAGGTGACAGCACACTGTGGTTTTGACTTGCTTTTCCCTATGATTAACGATGTTGAGAAGATTCGGCTCTTCACACTGAGGATAAGCTGGCTATCCATGATCAGCAGCATAGTGCCTGGGCCTAGTTTGCCATGAGTAGAAAGGAAGGAAAGAAATGTATGGAAGAAAGAAAGGGAGGAAGGAAAATAAAAGAAGAAAGAAAAAAAGAGAGGAAAGTGTTTTCACTAAATATTGGTTTAAAAAAACAATGAGTTAGACTCTGAATTCCCTTTGGTCAGTGCTTGTTTGATTTTAGTAACCTTATCAACAATCAGAGATTTTAATGAAAAAACCTGGTGAAGAAGTGCAGGGGGTAACCAGAAAGATTGTGAGGGGGTAACCAGAAAGATTGTGAACACCTGGCTTTAGGAAAACTCCTTATAGTCATCTCTCTGAACCCTGGGCCTCTTACCAGCAAGGGAGTCACCAGCCCTGCCCTGATAATTGTGGTTTATTAACAGCATTCACCGGAGAAGGAAATGGCAACCCACTCCAGTGTTCTTGCCTGGAGAATCCCAGGGACGGGGGAGCCTGGTGGGTTGCCATCTATGGGGTCGCACAGAGTCGGACACGACTGAAGTGACTTAGCAGTAGCAGCAGCAACAGCATTCACTCTTCATTCAAAAATATTGGTTGGAAATCTGTTCCCAAGAGTGATTCACATCTAGATTAAAAACATGAAAAGTCACCTTTAGATCTTGTTTTTAGGGAGCTCAGTGTGTGATTTTCCAGTTGTGCCTAAGGAGATCCAGATGATCTAGAGAAAGGGAGGTGGGGAGTCCGGACTCCTGGCAGCCTGTTTCTAGGTTTCACGCTTTGGGCCCTTCCCAAACATTTCTCATGGAGAAGTTTTAAAAATTCAAGGGTGACTGGATAAAAATAGATTATATAGTTCAGCATGGCACTGCTTACTTTCTTGGTCTTATTTTGTGCATGAAAAATACACATATATATGTATTTGATATATGTATATGAAATGTACATGTATACAAAGGAGTCCTTTAAAGTATCCATCCCTATAATTGGGAGCTGGTGAAAAGCAGAAAAAAAGGCATAGACTTGGGACTCAGCTAAGCCAGATTTGCATACTGGTTCTCACCTTTCCCAGCTGTATGACTGTCTGCAAGTCACTCAACTTTTTTGTGAGCCTCAGCGTCCTTGTCTCTGTTACTAGCGTCACAAGGTCATTGCATTATGTGAAATCATGTGGCCAGGGCTGGGCACACAGCAGGAAAGTAAGCAGCTATGAAGACTGCATGCTTAGCATGGAGAGAGAAAGAAAGAATGAGATCCACGGTGGCTCACTGGATAGGCCCTTCCACCTCTGGCATCTAGCCAATGTAGACAGACCAACCAGTACCAGCCTGTTCACTCTTCACTGGACTCCACTCAAAATCAGGGTCAACCTTTTGGAGTACTGAAGAGCTACTGAGTGTGAGAAAAATGTCTAGTGTTTGTACACTGTCCTGGATAAGGACCTTACCACATCGACACTCTAGAGCATGGCGGCTGTTTTTAAAAGCTGCTCTAATTAGCAAACTTGTTAAATCCCTGGTTGCTCACCAGGTCTCCTGTCACACTAATTAGGATATCTAACTGGTGTTGGTTGCCTTAAATGCATATTTATCCTTGTCCACAAGCATAATTATTCTTGGCTTCTTTCCCTTAACACGTATAAGAAGATGAAAACATGCATTAAAGAAACCAATTATAGGTAGAAGTTTTATGAAATTTAAATTCCTAGAAACTTTGCAAATGATGTTAAAAACAGTGAAGAGTCTTTTAAAACGTATCCTTTGTTCACACACACATTCATGGAATGACACCTCTCCCCTCCTCTCCTTTATTTTCATTTCCAAAGGTACCATCTGACACTTTGGCAAAGGGATTTTCAAAAACAGGAAATGATTGCTGTTTCAAGGAGTCATACGTAGCATACATTGGAGGATAAAAAACATGCCCCCTTTCCAGCAAGTCAGCACTGATGTGCTCAGATTCCTCTTGGCCTCCAAGCTGCTTATTCCTGGGTTAGGTATTGCTCTGTGCACAGGACCCCAGTGGTTCACCTCCTGGACATTCTGTAATATGTACTTCTGAAGCAAGAGATACGCTCAAACCTATCTAAGCGTCTATTTGACGGTAGTCATTACTAGAGTCCTTCATGTTAATAATGATGATGCCATGCCTAGAGAAGCCACTCACATTAATTACTGAGTATTTAAATAAAGATAATTATTAGAACTCCAAATCTCTTGGGTGAAAGCCTAGGGAATATTTGTGTCATGTGGTAAAGGTGCTCCCACTCCAATCAAGTAGATCATCTTAACAAAGGAGGCTCAAAATTTCAGATCATTTTTAATATAAATACTGAGTCTAATTACCATATTTTAAAGCAGGATTTCTAATTAGGCCCAACTTTTCTGGAGCTACAAAGAGGCTTTTCTCTATAGTACACATGTAATCCTGTATGGGCCACAGTTAGCACTCTGAATTGCACATTTTATGGCAACCCACTCCAGTATTCTTGCCTGGAGAATCCCATGGATAGAGGAGCCTGCGGACTACAGTTTATAGGGTTGCAAAGAGTCAGACACAACTGAAGCGACTTAGTATGCGCGCACAGATGAAGGGCATGATTAGTAAACTCTGAATGAACAACCTTGGTGACAGCAGAGTGCCAGTGGTGAGCTGTATTAACAGTACGAGCTCTAGAATGAATGGGGTTATCAATGCCCATTAGTTTCAGGTACATTCTAGAATAGCGCTATCCAATAGAACTTTCTGCAATGATGGAATTGTTCCATATCTAGTCTCATTATGTCTAAACGGTATCCATCAGCTACCTGTGGCTGTTGAGGACCTCAGATGACTAGTGCTACTAACTGAATTTTAGTTAATTTTAATGTTAATAGCCACAGGTAGCTCATGGCTACCAAATTGATCACTGCAGTTCTAGAATCATGGAAAAGACCTTAAAGGTTTTAGTGGCATATTTTGAAACACTGGCATAAAGTGAGGTAGACTAATCCCCAAACCAGAACAAGACACAATAATTTAATGAAACAAAAACAGAATCAAAGTTTTTTATATGTCTGTGCATATGTATACATGTGTATGTGCATAATTTTTATTTTAAACCTAAAACCTAGATGTTTTTTAAAACTAGTGATGTGGGGTAAAGCCAAAACAACAAGACACTGATGAGTCTCTTAGGTTAAATGGATAACTTTTTAAAAGAAAAATTTTGGGCTGCTCCATGCAGCTCGTGGGATAAAAGTTCCCCGACCAGGAATGGAACCCATGCCCACTGCATTGGGAGCGCAGACTCCTAGCCACTGGACTGCCAGGGAAGTCTCTGGATAATTTTTATCAATACATAAGCTTGTCAGTCTTCCCCAGAGAAATAAGATTTGACAAATATAATCAAACCTCCTACAGGCAAAACAGCAGGTTCATTCTTTTTGGCATGTTGCTTCTGAAAGTATTCCTCAGCTGACCAGCACCATGTACCATCAGACACACACTGTGCCGAACTGGCTGAAGGACTTCCTACCTAAGCTACTGAAGAAGATTGAAGACTGCTGGTGCACACGAGATAACACAGGGGCAGATCTCTCTATTATCTGTATTCAGGCTCTCTTGTCATTATTGCCAGTATAGCCCTGCCAGGTTCCAATCACTGGCATCCAGGAGACCAGACATCCCACCAAGTGCTGAAACACAACTCTAGCCATACTTCATTTCTCAGTGGAGAACAGATGATCCTAAGCTTAGCCACTCCATTGTTACAAATTAAAAAGCTAATATAGAGAGGCAGGGACACTGACACTAAAGTTTTGTCACAACCTTTTCGTGTCCTCATACACAAAAAGACAAAGTTCAAGTTTGGTTGGTGAACTTGGATGAAATCAGGCTTAAGAGATGACTTGAAGCTAGCTAGGTACAGGCTGACTGTGGGTAGTATCAGCTTCTCAGTGAAGCAGCCCCGGCACTCTTTCCCCTCCAGCATGCCGGCAGTGCTGTACTCTGTGTTTCCGTTTCTCCAAGCTGCCTGTTTCGTGGCTTGGGTACTGCCCAGGAAAGGAGTTTGTACATATGACTCCTGTGGTTCACCTCCTAGACATCCTGTAATATGTGGTCCTGAAGAAGAGATAAGCTCAAACTTGTCTGACCCCTAGGCCACAGGTGTTCTACTAATATGTTCTACTTAATTCTAACAAAAACCAAAGGTGTTATTTGTATCACATTTAGTATTGAATTTGTGAAATGCCTACCATTTCAAGCGCCTGTGATGACTGGGGTCCTAAACACTTACGTATTAGTAAAGGTTATTAGCTTGCAAGTACAAACAATTTGATTCTGCCTTAATGCCAAAGAGAATTTATTGAAAAGATTTTGGAGCCTCTTAGGGAATCCAAAGGGGGAAGAGAAGAGCCAAATAGTGGAAGAAACCTGGGGGCCTGCTCCAGGGACTGAAGAGCCTGTGAGGAACCTTCCTCTAGGGTTCAGGCAGCCCAAGTGCCACAACTACTGAGCCTGAGCAACAACTAGAGTCCGTGCGCTGCAGTGAAAGATCCTGCATGAGACAACTAAGACTCAACGCAGCTAAATAAATAAATGCAAGAGTCATCAAATCAGTACCTGTAACTATAGCTTCTTTATAAGCTCAAACTATGTAATTAATGACCAATTAACTTTTCTTTTTTCCTTAGTCAAAGAAGAGAATAATGGGCCTATCTTTTGGAGAGGCAAAAAGTCTAACAGTCTGAATGAATCCATTTTCAGGTGAGATCGTTGGTTTATGTTTTTAACTTGCTGACCAAAATTTATTTTACATTTCAATTGGCTTTTTAAAGTGCTTTTACTCTACTAAAATCTTCGAATTGAGTTCTGTTTATCTCATATATATAATTATGAAGGTATTTGGGGAGGCTTTCTTCTAAATTCAAATCCAGTTAGTTATAAACTATAAATTTTCCCATTTCAATGGACTATACAGTGTCTCAATATAAGTAAATGATTAAAATCAAATTCGAAAACACTTACTGAACTCTGATTCTGTGTAGTAGGAAGCTGGTCCCTGTAATAGATACAACAATGAGTAAGATATAGTTCCTACCCTTGAGAAGCTGATTCTAACCAGGACATATGATATTTGCATAAATGAAGATACTGCAAAGTATGCATGCTAAGTGTCCTCAATGAGTTTGAGCAAATTGTCAGAGAGATTTAATAAGGAGAAAGGTTTTATTCAGTTTGGGGGAGGAGTCAAGATGTCAGATGACAGGTGTTGAAGGAATCATGGTGATCCAGATATTGCAGTTGTGGGAATGGTAGAAGCTACGATAGAGGCAGGGGAAACATGGAACATGTGTAAATTTAAAAAGGAGTTTCCTAAGCTGCACAACTCAAAGTATGGTTCTATTACACACTTTAAGTATCTAGACACTAGAAAGAGGAGGGGAGCATAGGATTCTAAGAGCTCTGATTCAGGGGATGACAGGCAGGGGGAAAATTAAGGTGTGTTGGGGCCCTGAAAGTCAGGTATGACAGGGGGAGGATAGCCAGGTTAGGAAAACATTGTAAAATGGTGCAAAGAAAAAGTGAACTTGTATTTGGGAAGTACGCACAGACCCATGGTGCACCATGCTGTGTAGTAACTCAGGATACTGGGCAGGGTCCTTTTCCCACTGTACTTACTTTCATACTCACCTTCTCTCCTTGCACAATGATGTACAAAGGTCTTCTAAACCTAAATGTCACTATTATAACTTTTTTTCCTCACCAAAAGAAAAAGAATTGGTTTAGGAAGCCTGGCTTGTGTCAGATAGGCTTAGAGGAGCATGATTTGATATAAATCCATGTGATCAGAAGCCATGTTTCAAGGGGTTGCAATTCCATTGTTACCCTGAGCACCATAAGTTACTAGATTCTTGGAGGAGCGGTCTCTGCCTTCCTGTCTCAAGGCACTAAGTGATGTTTCTAACATGGCTTGCGTAAATGGAAGTATTGAGGGAGGGGCCGTGCCAGTGGATAGCCCCACATGCTCTCAAGTTCAACATTCCTTATTTCACATTTGGTGTACAGTGCCCTAATTTTTCTAGACCACTCTCTGATAGCCTCATTGTTTTCTTCCAGTTTAGAAAAATAAAAGAGATGTATAAGTAATGTATGCAGTAGGTGTTGTAGTTGTAGGTTATCTCGGAGGTTAGAACTCTGTTAAAAGTGGCTGACGTCCAACATAGGTTAAAAGGGGAATTTAGGCAATATTGGAATTAGAGGGCAATGCATTTTATTCAACATTCATTCAGTAGATATATATAGATATAAATGTAGATCCATCTATCTTACCTGTTAAATCCGGTATATTCTATTTGTTGGGCTCTGTGATTGATTTCAGATGTACAACAGTGAGAAAAATCAGCAAAAGTTAGAAACCACACCACAGGAATGTAGGAATGGTAAGCATGAAGGTGGATGAGGCATACCTGGAACTGGGGACTTGAGTGCCACAGAACTTTGTCTCTGTGTCCTTGGATGTTTGTGGATCAGCTTCATTTTCTTTCACTGAATAACATGTCCTCTCTGGGACAGCAAAGTCAACAGCTGTCTTAAATTCACTTTTTATTGCTCCCACCACTACATGGTGGCTAACTCACATACTTTCTTGCACCAAATTAAAAAATCCTGGGACCTCCCTGGTGGTCCAGTGGTTAAGAATCCTCCTGCCAGTGCAGGGGACACAGGTTTGATCCCTGGTCTGAGAACTAAGATCCCACATGCCACGGGGCAACTAGGCCTGTGTGCCAGAACTACTGAAGCCCATGTGCCCTAAAGCCTGTGCTCTGCAACAACAGAAACCACAGCAACGAGAAGCCCGCATGCCTCCATTAGAGAAAGCCCACGCACAGCAACGAAGAGCCTGAGAGTTTTAGAAGAGCTGAAGACCCACCACAACCAAAAAAAAAAAAAAACATCCTGGGAAGTCTCTGATTCCTAGCTTGAATAAATGATTCACTGCTAAAAATATCTACCATAACCAAGAGGTTTAAAAACATGGCAGCTTCTGTGTGCTCCGTGTGTGGAGGAGAGGAGTGAATATAGGTCGGGGTGGGAGAGTTAGGTCTGCTATCCATAGTTTTCTAGGACTACCATCTTCGTAATTAAACATTTGAGTCAGAAGTGTAAACAAAAGGCAGGCTATGATAAACACTAATTAGAGGGCTGAAGGATGTTATCGTGTAGAGGGCTTTGAAACACCTCTGTGGTATAAAGTTTTAGGCCTAATTATGAGAAGCTGCAGGTCGTAAGAAGGAAGCAGTTATCTTGGGACATCAGACTTACATAAATATGATTACTTTTCAAGGTAATAGTAAACAACAGACCTTTTAACACCTGAGGGATGGAAAACAGACTAGTGATGATCTCTGATAATGAGATTCAGTACTTCGGTTCCTCTATCTTTAGTATAGCTCTTCATTAGTGCATAGTTCCGTGTACTCAAACATTTTACAGGAGAAAAGCAAGCAGATGTCTCCTCAAAATGCTCCTTGAGGAAAAGTTTATTGTGACCTACTTAAGAGTCCCCTAACGCTGGCAGGGAAAAGACTGCCTATTGCTTGCACATATAAAAGGAAAACATAGAGATCAACGGAACATTTTTACAGAGCTGGCACAGAGTCAGATTTACATAAATTCAACTGAGTTCACCCTGAATAATCCAAAAGGAGCAGAGTGACAATGCTTAGCCCTCAGTCTAGATCTGCTCAGCTTATACCCACTAGGGTGGGTTTTGATCTAAGTTTACATCTGTTTATAGCCTCTACTGATATCTAGCTAATAGGGCATGGCAAGTAGGGTGAACTGAAGAAACCGGTCTGTTTAATAAACAGAATTCACCCGGGTTCAATCCCTGCGTTGGGAAGATCCCCTGGAGAAGGAAATCGCAACCCACTCCAGTAGTTTTGCCTGGAGAATCCCATGGACAGAGGCCTGGCAGGCCATGGGGTTGCAAGAGTCAGACGTGACTGAGTGACTAAACCGCCACCACATGACAGAGGTGACCACCTTGGCACCCTTATGATATGAGAATGTGTTGCACTTAATATCATTAGCAAAATAGAAGGGAAAAAAACAATGAAGAAGTTGAACCTTATATTTTTCTCTAAGAAGAAACATTTCTTGGCAGAAACTAGAAAAAGGGAGCTGTGTTATTCTTTTCTGCATAGTAGAGAAAATCATGCAGGCTCAGTAGTCACACTGGATGACCTCAAGTCTGGACTGTGTCTTGGACTATTTCACCTTCCCAGGGCTTCACTCCTCATCGTAGGATGGGGCTCACAATGGTACCTGTCCCACGGGGATGATACATAAAGAACTAAATCACGTACGGTTGACCCTTGAACAACACAGGTTTGAACTTTGCGGGTTCATTTATATGCATATTTCTTTAATAGGTACGTACTACAGTCCTACACAATCCTCAGATATGGAACCTTGGATACAGAGGGGTGACTCTAAAGTGTTATGTGTTCATTTCCAACTATGCAGAGGGTCAGCGCCCCAACCTCATGTTGTTCAAGGGTCAACTGTACATGTGAAGTGCTTGAACTGTGTGTGACACTTAGTAAATCCCTATTAAACTTAGCTCTGTTGTTATTGCTAATTATCTGCAAGTCAGTCACTAAACAATAACCTATTCGGCATCCTCAGAATCCTTGATCAAGTCTTGGAACAGAATAACTTCCCTCTTTTCTACTCCCACTAATAATATAGTATTTAAAGAATAAAAATGCTATTGTGTGGGCTTCCCGGATGGCTCGGTGGTAAAGAATCTGTCTGCCAGTTCAGGAGATGAGTTCAATCCCTGGTCCAGGAAGACCCCACATGCTGAGAAGCAACTAAGTTGGTGTGCCACAACTACCGAGCCTGTGCTCTAGAGCCCAGGAGCTGCAACTACTGTGCCCACGTGCCCCAACTACTGAAGCCTGTGCACCTGGAGCTCGTGGTCCACAATAGGAGCAGCTGCCACAAGGAGAAGCCTGTATACTACAACTGGAATGGAGCCCCTGGTTGCCCCGTCTAGAGAAAAGCTCACGCAGCAATGAAGACCCAGCACAGCCAAAATTAAAATAAGTACTTTCTTTAAAAGCTAATAAAAATGCTATTGTGCAATAATTTGGCATGTGTGCGTGCTAAGATGCTTCAGGCATGTCTGACTCTTTTTGACCCTATGGACTGTAGCCTGCCAGGCAACTCTGTCCTTGGGACTCTCCAGGCAAGAATATTGGAGTAGGTTGCCATAAAATGTACTATTCAGAGTGCTAACTGTGTTGAATATTATGTTATATGACTCTGGGTCACATGATGCGTTTGGTACTGGTCTCTGCCAGCCTCTTGATTACACTTAAATACTGATAACTGCTTTCCAGTTTTGAATTATTTTACATAAAATTGCTTATATCTCACCAATTCTGCTTTAGTAGAGCCTTCATGGGGAATTTTTTAATTCAGGAGAGCTGAAATTCTACATCTTAAGATCTAGGCTTATATAATTTTTTTATGGAAGAATCATTGTTTTTATTGTTCTGCTTGTTTTTTCTATTTTATACATTAATCTGACTACTTCCTTGAATAGGTGCTTTGCTCTCCATGAAAACTAAATTCCCCATTTTCATATTTAACTTCTTTCTCTTCCTTCTTAAGAATTTAAAAATCAAATAATTATTTTTTTGTATTTGATTTTAAAACTTTTGAAAAAGATGAGAAAGAAGTTAAATAAATTCTACTTAACATTTTTCCTCATTTCTTGATAGAATCAATACACTAGCATATATGTACTTTGTATTTTTAGTCGACCTTGCATCTAATGGATTTTTCTGAAGCTGTTTAATGTTGCCTGTTGCTTTTTGGCCTGTGGCTTTAACTTGATGGTTTCAGCCTCAAGGAGTGAATGTGGCTGTGTTTGATGTGGAGGGGAAAAGGAGAAAAGTCATTTGTGCATAATTTTGATCTTGGAGTTATCTTTTCCAGTTATCTCATTGCTTACTCCTTTATGGCTGGGCTCTCCCTAGAGATACATAATCAGCTCATTAGAAAAACATTTGACTTTTAGCAACCTAGTACTATAAATATGAAGTCGACAAGTGTGGAAATTCAAGGTTCTAGAACTCTTGCTTAATAATGAACTACTCTTTAATCAGACTACTAAGAGTGGGTATTACTGAATCTTAAATGAAAAATACAGTTTAGCTTTATGGTTGGCTTGCTTAATTGGTGAAGCTATAATGTCTGTGGCATTTTAATTTATGCTGTCAAAAAGGTAATCCTTGTTAGAAACTCTTTTTAACTCTCTAAAATAATACATTTTTCATACAACTGAGTAAATTACAGTCACTTCAAGTGGACCTTTCTGTAATTACCTGAAATCATTTTGCTGACCTTTAAGATCAGTTCAGTTCAGTCGCTCAGTCGTGTCCAGCACTTTGCAACCCCATGGACTGCAGCATGCCAGGCCTCCCTGTCCACCACCAACACCCGGAGCTTACTCAAACTCATGTCCATTGAGTCGGTGATGCCATCCAACCGTCTCACCCTCTGTTGTCCCCTTCTCCTCCTGCCTTCAATCTTTCCCAGCATCAGGGTCTTTTCAAATGAGTCAGTTCTTTGCATCAGGTGGCCAAAGTATTGGAGTTTCAGCATCAGTCCTTCCAATGAATATTCAGGACTGATTTCCTTCAGGATGGACTGGTTAGATCTCCTTGCAGTCCAAGGGACTCTCAAGAGTCTTCTCCAACACCTCAGTTCAAAAGCATCAATTCTTCAGTGCTCAGCTTTCTTTATAGTCCAACTCTCACATCCATATGTGACTACTGGAAAAACCATAGCTTTGACTAGATGGACCTTTGTTGGCAAAGTGATGTATCTGCTTTTTAATACGCTGCTTAGGTTGGTCATAGCTTTTCTTCCAAGGAGCAAGCGTCTTTGAATTTCATGGCTGCAGTCACAATCTGCAGTGATTTTGGAGCCCCCCCAAAATAAAGTCTGTCACTGTTTTCACTGTTTCCCCATCTATTTGCCATGAAGTGATGGGACTGGATGCCATGATCTTAGTTTAACATATGTTGTGCCTAAAATGAACATTTTAACCTAATTTCATAACATTATCTAACATAATCTGTGCACTGGCTATTTAATTCAATTCCCATAGAGAAAATTTTAGAAAATATCATCTACAAGAATAAAGAAAAGCTATCACTTTTGAGCACTTGTATGTTCGTGCGTGTGTATGTGCGTGCATACATGTACACATATGTAAAGTCAGTGGAAGAGGGAGCTGAGAATTGACAGTCAGCCTAGTTCATAGCATTGTACAGATGACGAATGAATTCTACACCTGTTTAAAATTAAGAACAAATAAAAACAAAGTGGTTTCCAACTTTCATAGAGGTTCCAGTCTCATAAGGGAGACAAGATTAATTAATATAAAATGATAAAATAGCAATTCAATACAATATAGGGTAATATTAATAGCTAGCACCTACTGAGTGATTAATAGCTAGCATCTATTGAGTATTGCATCTATTTTCTTACTTAATCCTCACAGAAACCCAATAACGTGGTTCTCTTGGTTCCTATTTTAAAATTAGGAAATTAAGGCTTAGGTCAATCAAAGTCACATAACCACTGAGTGGCAGAGCCTGGATTAGAACTTGGATCTCATACTCTGCAACTTCTTAGCCTCTGCCCCTTGCTTCCTTGGGCTGCAGAGAAAAGAAATGGGTCATGGTGAGCTGGAGAGAACAGGGAAGACAAAAGATGGGACAAAGATTGATTCTGAAAAAAAACTGCTGATGCTATTGCAATGATATTGGAAAAATCAGAAGAGTATTAGCAAAACATGAGTCAAAGAAAACACCAAAGAAAACACCAAAGAAAACACCAAAGAAAATCTCTCTTCACATCTCTCCATATGAATAGTTTTTTCTTTATGGTATCCATCAGAAATGCACAATGAAAGAACAATCAAGTTTCAAAACTTGAATGAAAAGTCCTTTCACTAGGAGTATTGGGTTCTGTGAAGGACAGGCATAATGCTTTAGATGTAAAAAAAAAAAAAAAAAGCCTCTTTAAATGACATAGGGTAGAATTCTATTTCTGAAAGCAGGAATATATACTGAAGAATTATACCATAAATCCTCTAGGTCAGTGGTGAACAGCAGGTGAGAGTGAATCACTCCTTTCTCCTAACAAGCATTCCCTTTATATGAAGACTTTTACTTTCAGACTCGAACTGCTGCAATGGGCCACTGGGTTCTCTTTGTTCCTTTCTGTTAAATTCTGAATATTATGTTTAACTCTAAATTCTACCTGACAGGTACCACCAGGAGAGCAGCACAGCATCCAAGGATTCAATTCTCGGCCCTCCTTCAGACCTGAAGAAGCTGTCCCTTCATGGCCAAAGAGCCCGTGGACCCTTACCTAACCCCTCCAGAAGTCGTCAGCTCACATCAGCCAGTAGCAAAGCTAGTGGGCCATTTTGTATAACAGACACAAAAGAACCCCAGGGACTTTCAGATCACAAAGACTCTCTAAGTGAAATCCCTTTCAAGTGCAATGGGAACGGAAATGAGTTTTACTTAGGAAATTCCACCCTGGCTTCCCCTTTACAGAGCAACCCAAACCTAGAGAGAAAGGAGTCAGAACTTCATTTGTATGTTATTTCCACAACGTCATCAATATTTCTGCACTTAAAAAGTTCATGGAACAATTATATTATAGTAAGTACCCTCCTAAGTTAACCTCGGCTTGAGTATTATTTTTTAGGATAGGCTTCCCTGCTCTTCCTACCCATTTTGGAAACTTAACCTTGGGATTTAAGATAGTGAAAGACACAATGCACTGGACAATTAAGGTGATGATTTTATTAGGCTACTGCAATAGGGAAAATGCTCATTAATGAAAAGTGTCTTAAAGAAAAGGTGATGGGCCTGAGGTTTCATGAGGCAGGTAATAAATAGGGGAGTTGGCCATAAGTCTCATGGGAATCAGTGAGGAAGGTTGGAGACAGGTCGTATTTTGGAATATTTGTGAGCAGTGTGGTTTTTTTTACAGTTAGCTGGGGTGATTTCTCAGGCTTCCCAGGTAGCGGTAGTGGTAAAAAACCTGCCTGCCAATGCAGGAGATTTAAGACACACAGGTTCGATCCCTGGGTCGGGAAGATCCCCTGGAGGAAGGCATGGCACCCCACTCCAGTATTCTCACCTGGAGAATCTCATGGACAGAGGAGCCTGGTGAGCTATGGTCCATAGCGTTGCAAAGAGTTGGACACAACTGAAGTGACTTAGCACGCACACAAGGGGTGATTTCTTAACCATTCAGCTTTCAGTGAGGACAAAGCTCAACACTGTCAATATGTTTCATTATTTCTTAGCTGTGGTACTGAAAGTAGGTTAGTGGGAGTCATTGTCATAAGATCAGATAATTTTACAGAGATCACCTGGCTTATGTCCTTTATTTTATAAATGAAGAGACTGAAGGAAAAAAAAATTCTAAGTAACTTACTCAAAGAACTCTCATTTAGTAATCTTTTTATAACGCCAGGATCAGTTTTATAATATGACCCTTTTTAGTTCCCTTCAGTGATATATAACTTTTATTACTGATCTTCAAATATAATAATGTTGAAATGGAAGTCACTCAGTCGTATCTGACTCTTTTCAACCCCGTGGACTATACAGGACTAACTCAGGTCTGCATTGTGGATGGATTCTTTATCAGCTGAGCCACAAGGGAAGCCCAAGAATACTGGAGTGGGTAGTCTGTCCCTTCTCCATCAGATCTTCCCAACCCAGGGATTGAACCCAGGTCTCCCGCATTGTAGGTGGATTCTTTACCAGGTGAGCCATAAAGGAAGCCCTTCTGAGTGAAAAGAGTCTTTCATAATAATGTTGCTGCTGCTGCTGCTGCTAAGTCGTGTCGGTCGTGTCTGACTCTGTGCAACCCCATAGACGGCAGCCCACCAGGCTCCCCCGTCCTTGGGATTCTCCAGGCAAAAACACTGGAGTGGGTTGCCATTTCCTTCTCCAATGTATGAAAGTGAAAAGTGAAAGTGAAGTCACTCAGTCGTGTCCGACTCTTAGCAACCCCATGGACTGCAGCCTTCCAGGCTCCTCCGTCTATGGGATTTTCCAGGCAAGAGTACTGGAGTGGGGTGCCATTGTTAAGAGGTATGAAAGACTCTTATCCCTCAGAAGAAGCTAGGAAGGAGGGGTTTTATAAGAGGCCCAAATTTGGAAGACTGCAAGGCAACTCTAGTTTTTTTCTCATAACACAGTTCAGAATATTTAATGTTTAAATTAAATGCTAAATGTTTAAAATTCATCTGTAAAATTTTAAACAGCTTTCTCCAAATTAAGAATGTATGTGAATCATAAATAGAGGGAAAATCTTGATCTCTTAAGAGAAGGCCTTATATATTCTAATAGAAAACCCAAAACTTAATTGACTTTTAAAAATCTGCCTAAATATTTCAAAATAACTGTTTATGCTTCCAGAATTAACTAACTCCTAGTTTTAAGTACTACTTTAAAATTCTGCAGTAGAGGCATGCTTGGGGTAAGTCAGATGGGCCAACTCATAGCCCTTCTGATGATAAAAGCAACAACAAATAACTAACATGCAGTGTTATTATCAATGTTATTAACTGTGCTGATGCTTTCTGTACATTAACTCATTTAATCTGTACAATAGTCTTATAAGGAAGACTGTTATTCTCATCTCATAGATGAGGAAACTGAGGTATAGGGAAGTTAAATAATATATTCAAGGTTATACAACTAACACAGAACTGGGATTTGAACCCAGATAGACTGATTTTTTTTTCTATGCACTGAAATAATGTGGATGGAGGGGGTTATCCTTATGAGTTGGCAGACATTATTATTAAACAACGTTCTATCCCTTGAAAGAAGGAAAACAAGTAAGCAAATATTTCATATACAAATGATGAATCAATTAGGCTAGCATTTATTCTAGTGAAAACGGTATTAACTCAATATAAACATTTAAAAAAGTGTAACTTTTTTTGTGACATTGTTGGATTCTCTCATTAGGGTGGTTACCCTTGGTTAGTCTTGGCTATCTTCATAGATTTTAGGAAATGGAAAAAAATAATCTCCTAAATCAGGCAGACTTATCTTGGGTAATTGATCTGTTGCGTCTGACATTTCTTTCCTGTTGAGGTATGGAAATGCTCCTGGGAAAAGACATCTTAACTCTCTGTATACTTTCAGGTAAAATTAACCTAAACCATCCAGTTAGAAATTAGCACTCATTCTGATTTTAAGGGTTTCCAACGAGTTGTCTCTGTGAGTAAGCCATTTTATCTGTAAATTTTACCAAAAGTAATTATGATCTCTGTTGTTTAGCATCTCAAATTCTACAAAGACAAAATATGGCAATTCTTCACGCTTATGTTGTGAAGATAACTGCTAGAAAGCTTAATAACTAAGGAATATTCTCAAATTAAAATTCTAGATTTAAGGCAAGGATAACTTTGGAGAGGAAAAAAGGGCAGCTTTTTTAAAAAAAGAAAAAAACATAGAATGATGACAAAACTAGTAAGACAAAGCACATAATCCCCCCTACACACCACCTACCACCATACTCTGTTTATAAGGAGTAAGACAGGAGTTGTTTGGAGCTGTAAATCAGAAACATTTCAGAAATCCCTTCTGACCTGTCTGTTAAGCCTCAAAATAAACAAAAAATTATTTAGAGAACTTGCTGAACATTACATGCCAGTTTGTTTTAAGACCCAGAATGAATGGGAAATGGCAACACTAACAATTTAAGGAAAAAATAACCCCATTAAAGGGGGAACAGGTAAAAAAATTATTGTATATCTTGGCAATGTAATACTGTAATTATTAAAAAGACTGAAGTAAATCTATATATATAGATATGAAGAACTGTCCACTACGTATTAAGTGAAAAAAAGACCCCGGATTAACATGTGATATGATGTGGCTAGTATTAAATAAATATTATAAATATATATCATCTAATGTGTAAATATTATAAATGTATGTTATAATTAATATGTTTTTATCTGCCTGAAAGAATATAAACCAAACCAACAACAGCAAGGTGTTTTGAAAATTGAGACAGAAGAGGTGAGGGATAGGGAACTTTTTATCATTTATACATTTCTGTACTGTTTGATGTTGATACAATGAGCAAGTGTTATGTTTAAAACTTTTAAAAAACTATGTAAGGAAAAATTCCCTGTGGTATTATCAAATACTGGAATGAGTTACAAATCATGTACTGTAGAAGGGATTAAAGAATAGATATATGATATTGACTAAAAGTAAGCAGAATTGATTTTCATTCAACAAAAATTCTAACTATTCCCACTTTTTTCCTCTTTCAGAAAGCTACTCTTTTACAAGATCCCCTATATGTTAGTGAGCTCAGTCCTGCTACTGGAAGTCAAAAGCCATACAGGTAAGAAGTGATGACAGGTCAGAGTTACATAGGAGGTTGGGGGTGGGGGTGTTGTTCTCTTTGCCTCTCCTAACTCTGTGAGTTGCTGACCATCACATTTATATCTATATCACTTCATGCCCTGACTTGCAAATACTATAATCTATGGGACATCACTTCTTGTATGTGTCACAGGAGCCAAAACGTCAGCATATTCAAAACAGGGCTCAGCCTCTTCCTTCTGTGACTTGACCTTCTGTCTATGTTTCCTAAACAGGGCATGATGTCAGTATCTCCAGACAGCCTAAGCCAGAGTCTTGGATCCCCAGATGCCCACCCTCTACATCCAGTCATCACCACATGATTTACTGTACCTATTGAATATATCTGGATAACACCCACTTCTTTCCACTGCCATATGCTCATGTCCAATTATTTCTGTTTTGGGCTCCCACCAGTATTTTCCTTGCTCGTCTCTGCCTTCACTCTTGCACCTTGATAGACCTTTCCTCAGCATGACAGAGGAATCTTTCAGAAGCACAAATCTGATCATGTCACTTCTCCCTTAAAGCCTTTGAAGAGCTCCCCAGTGCCCTTAGAATTGTCTACACTCTACAACACCTTTTTACAAATCTTCCTGATATCTCTTTATTTTTCTCCCCTCAACTGTTGTGTCTCCCACACTCCTACCTTAAATTCCTGATCCAAGAGAACTTGTAGGTCTCAAAAAGCTCCCTGTTCATCTGGATCCTAACATGATGGTCTCCATTCTAGAACTTACCTACTTCTCTTCTTCCTCTGCATAGAAATGTCAGCTCAAGTCTTAACTCATTATCCCTTTTTCTAAAAATCATTTCTCAAAGTAAGTTAAGAGGGCCCCTCCATAAAATCCTGTGGTTACACAACTTGTAGCACTGTCTTCTCTGTATTATGGATTGCTTGTTTACATGCTGCCCCATTAGGAAATATGATCCTTAAGGGGAGACTGTACCTTGGTCACTAGCACATAGTAGACTGCCAGTAAGCTTTATACAATGAATGAATGAATGAATGAATGAATGAAATAAGATAGAGGCTGGACCTTATATGCAAGACAAAGGAACTTGGATTTTATCCAGACTTCATAGTACTACTATGTTCTCATCACAGTCAGCCTTACATTGAAGCAGTTACTTGTGATGTGACTATTACTGCCAATAGATTTTGAGCTTTTGGAAGGCAATGGACTTCCTTTGTGGCTCAGGGGTAAAGAATCCACCTGCAATGCAGGAGTCGTGGGTTTGATCCCTGGGTCAGGAAGATCCCTTAGAGAAGAAAATGACAATCACTCCAGTATTCTTGCCTGGGAAATCACATGGACAGAGGAGCCTGGAGGGCTACAGTCCATGGGGTCACAAGAGTTGGACACAACTTAGTAACTAAATCATCACTGCCACCCTGGAAGGCAAGAAGGATGTCTTATTAATTTTTGTATTTTTCTTACTTAAAACAGTGCTTTGCACAAAGAAAACACTCTGTGAATTGATGATTCCAATAACTTTGATATTAAGTCATAAGTGAGTTTTGAGAGATTTACGATAAGTGACATATACTGGGGGTGATGCAAATAAACTAAGGGAAAGTTTAATTTTAAAAGTTACAATTCATTCCCCATTAAAAGGACCCAAAGTTCCTTGGAAGAATGACTAATTCTAGGCCTGTGACAGGAAATACACAAATGAATTTGAAACAGCTTGAGGCAGAATGCAAAGAGCAACAGGGCCCAAACTAAAGGGCACAGGAGCACCCATGAAGGGGCTCCTTATTTAGCCAAAGATAGGACAACATGAGATCAGAAAAAATAATGAATGAGATGGTTAAAACATAATGAATATATAAAAATTCCAAAGTGTATAATGATGTATCATGGAAAGTCCTCTCTCCTACCCTTCTTCTGTTAAGAAATAAAAAATACATTAAATTTCATTAGAAGTAAATAGGGCATTAATTCATTTCTCTGCAAATAAGCAAACAAATGCAAAGAATTAAGCATTTATCCTGCCTTTCCTGCATAAACTGTAGTTAGTTCAGGGTAACCAAGTAGCTCAAGTTGATGAGAACAAATTTAATTTTACAGAATTCCAGTTAATAAATGTGGAAGGTTTGAGAGAAATAGAAAATTACCATTTTTCCAACCGCAAATGAAATAAAAGATTCATGCAATGATCTCAATGGATGGAACTATTAGATAGAAAGGTGAAGTGGAACTTCAAAATCGAGGGATCATGTAAATAACTAAACCATTGATCAGTTTTAGCATCACTTAACTGGGATGCTCTAATGAGGCACTTAAAAATTTTGTGCCTCATTATTTGACATAACATGAAACAAAGAGCACCACCTATGGCACATCTTTGCTCAGACAATTAAACTGCTTTGTTGTGGTTTAGTCCCTCAGTTGTATCTGACTACTTTGCAACCTCATGGACTATAGCCCGCCAGGCTCCTCTGTCCATGGGATTGCCCAGCCAAGAAATTGCTTCTCCACAATTAAATTGGAATCTGACTTAAAGTGTGGGTGTGTCAGCCTTAAGAAGGAATGAAATTCTGATACATGTGACAATATAGATGAGCCTTGAAGACATAATGCTATGTGAAATAAGTCAGTCATAAAAGGACAAATATTTTATGATTCCACTTATATGAGATACCTAAAATAGGCAAATTCATAGAAACAGAAACCAGAATATGGGTTACCAGGAGCTAGGGAGAGAGAGCAATGGAGACTTACTGATTGATGGATTCAGAGTTTCTGTTTGGGATGATGAAAATGTTCTGGAAATGGGTAGTAGTGATGTTGCACAATATTATGATCACACTTACTGCTGCTGAATTGTATTAATATACCTGAAGATGGTTAAAATGGCAGATTTTATGTTATGTATATTTTATCTCAGAATTTTTAAAGGTATGTGTGTGTCTGTGTGTGTGTAAGGCAATAGATAAAACGAGACTGGCAAAATGTTGAAAATTACTGAAGCTCAGTGATGTGTATGTGGGGTTTCTTATGTGATTTTCTCCATTTTTGTGTATGAAAATTTCCATAGTTAAAGTTTTTAAAAGACCTAAGAAACACAGTAAGCAAATATAACCATTATCTTATTTAGATCTTGATTTTAGCAAGCCAAATATATAGCAAGCAATATATTTAGCAAGTCTTAAAAATATATTTTAAGGCAAGAGAGAACATTTGAATACAGACTGGGTATTAGACAATACCATAGAATTACTGATAAGTTTGTTTGTGTGATAATGATGAGTTTGCAAGGAAATGTTCCTTTTATTTTGAGATATGTTCTGAGGTATAGGGGTTAAATAACATAATGTTTGGGATTTCTTTTTTAAAAAGATGATTATCTAAATAGCTTAGAATTTCTACATGTTTTCATATGTTTACTCTAAAAAAGTATCCGTTTTAATTTTGGTGCTATATTGTATAAAGTGATTCTAAAGTTAATTGTATAATAAAACAGGCTCTCACTTTGTGTGGCTTGAAATTTATCCCTGGAGGCAAGGAGAGGTCTGCCTCTATCTGGACTCAGGAAAAGCATATTTCTTGCAAAGTTAATTACTAAAGGCAATAAATATATTTAAAGTATAGTAATTTAATGTACCACGAAGGATGCAAATATATGTACAAGACACATAGGAAATGGTCTGTACCTACAAGGCACCTTCAGTTTAAAAAAAAGTAAATATTCTTTGGGTTTTCAAGTTAGGATTCTGTCACAGTTGTGAGTTCTGTAATCTGATTATTGTGAATATATACACTGGGCTTCTGAGATAATGTATGAAAATCCATTCCAGCTATAAAGTATGATACAAATGTAAGGTATGCTGCTGCTGCTGCTGCTAAGTCTCTTCAGTTGCGTCCGACTCTGTGCGACCCCATAGACGGCAGCCCACCAGGCTCCCCCGTCCCTGGGATTCTCCAGGCAAGAACACTGGAGTGGGTTGCCATTTCCTTCTCCAATGCATGAAAGTGAAAAGTGAAAGGGAAGTCACTCAGTCGTGTCCAACTCTTCGAGACCCTATGGACTGCAGCCTACTAGGCTCCTCCGTCCATGGGATTTTCCAGACAAGAGTACGGGAGTGGGGTGCCATTGCCTTCTCCGAATGTAAGGTATAACTGATGTTAAATGTTTGTAAAAATGAAAAAAAATACAGGAAAAATAGAACTTATCATTAAATCAAGAATTCTCCTGCCACGTTGTTTGGGTGAGGTTTTGTTTTCTGGCTCATGAAATACAGAATATCTGTTGACTTTAGTATAAAATTTCCTCTTATTCCTAAACTGAATAATGGAGTCTTCTGGCACTAGACTTTTTCTTATTTAAATTAGTCAAAGTCTGTCATCTATGTAAAAGCAAATATTCTCTGAATTTTCAGAGAAACTGTGATTATCCATAACTTCTCTGTAGAAATATAGACTACTGAATCTAATTTGAATTTATGATGTAAGATAAGACCTCACTTTACATATGAATTGATTTTCAGTATGAAGAGATTACTGTGCTTTTTCTTTTGAAATTTGTTTTTGCCTTTTTGAAAAAAATAGTTTGATATTATAATCTATTATCATAGGTGCCAAAAGATTAAAAACAGTTCATTTCTATATGAATCTTAGCAAATTGCTGACTCCCAGTGGGAAAAACTGGAAACTCAATTTCAAAATGATTGTGCTGATACTGTATTTTTTCTGGGCTTTTGCTTTTCTAAGCTCATTTGTTTGTGAAAACTACATTTCTGCTGTTTTTTTGAGTTCTCAGCAAAGGGATTTTATGGTTATTTTTAAAATATGAAATATTTATTGCCATATCAAATATGGCAATAATTTGAAATGGGTATATATAGGGAAGCAAGATCTCAAAGCTTATTCCTATTTAGATAATATTTATTAAATATTTACTGTATGCTAAGCACATGTAACTAAATATCAAAGTAACTAAAGTATCAAAACAGCCCAGTGGGATAGGTACTATCATCATCCCCATCTTACAGATGGGAAAACTGAGGTATAGAGACACTAGGACACTTGCCCTTGGTACTCACTCAGAGGAGCAGGGGCAGATCTAGGATACCGGTCAGTCTATCTGACCGTGCCCCCATACTCAAAATCATGTTCATCTGCCTCTATGACTGTTATTACTGAATTCTTTTCTTTTTTAAATTCAGGTATAGTTGATTTATAATATTATATGTTTTAGGTATACAACATTGTGATTCATAATTTTTAATGATTATAGTCCATTTAAAATTGTTATAAAATATTGGCTATATTCCCTGTGCCGTATGATATATCCTTGCAGCTTATTTATTTTATACACAGTAGTTTATACTCTTAATGCCCTACCTCTATCTCGCCCCTCGTGCCTTCTCTCTCCTCACTGCTGACTACTAGTCTGTTCTCTGTAACTGTGAGTCTATTTCTTTTTTGTTATATTCATTAGTTTGTTTTATTTCTTAGATTCCACATATAAGTGATATCATACAGTATCTGCCTTTTTCTGTCTGACTTATTTCAATTAGCATAATACCCTCCAAGTCTATCCATGTTCTACAAATGGCAGGATTTCATTCTTTTTTATGGCTGAGTAGTATTCCTGTGTGTGTGTGTGTGTACACACACACACACATATATGGCTTCCCTGGTGACTCAGTGATAAAGAATCCGCCTGCCAATGCAGGAGATACAGGTTTGATCCCTGGGTCGGGAAGATGCCCTGGAGAAGGAAATTGCAACCCACTCCAGTATTCTTGCCTGGGAAATCCCATGGGACAGAGGAGCCTGGCAGGCTATAGTCCATAGAGTCACAAGAGTTGGATATGATTTGGCAACTAAAACTATACACACACACACACACACAAACATACATACCATATCTTCTTTATCCATTCATCTGCAGAGGTTACTTACATCCATTAGCCATTGTAAATAATGGTGCTATGATCATTGAGGGTACATGTATCTTCACATTAGTGTTTTAATTTTTTTTCAGTTAAGTATCCAGGAATGGGTACTTGAGTGACATGGTAGTTCTATTTTTAGTTTTTCGAGTAACCTCTATCCCCTTTTCCATAGTGGCTGCACCAATTTACATTCCTGCCAACAGTGTACAAGTGAAAAAAGTGAAAGTGAAAGTTGCTCAGTCATGTCCAACTCTTTGTGACCCCATGGACTATTCAGTCCAGGGAATTCTCCAGGCCAGAATACTGGAGTGGGTAGCCTTATCCCTTCTCCAGGGGATCTTCCCAACACAGGGATAGAACCCAGGTCTCCCTCATTGCAGGCAGATTCTTTACCAGCTGAGCCACAAGGGAAACCCAAGAATACTGGAGAGGGTGGCCTGTCTCTTCTTCAGGGGATCTTCCCAACCCAGGAATCGAACTGGGGTCTCCTGCACTGCAGGTGGATTCTTTACCAACTGAGCTATCAGGGAAGCCCTAACAGTGTACAAGGATTCCTTTTTTTCCCACATCCTTGCCAACATTTGTTATCTGTGGCCTTTTTGATGGCTAAGATTGATCTCTTCGTGTTCATTTCTACTCTGGTGTCTTCACTAGAAAAGAGACTATTTTTCAGGAAGTCTTAATTTTTATGTTAATAAGAGAGGTTCATTGATTGGATAGAAGAGAGCATCTTAGATTTATTTTTTTAAATAAAGTGGGAGGTAGTGGGCAAGAACCAAGATTCTATGTAGTAGTATTAGAATAAATGGCTGATAACAAGATTTCTAGAATAAGTGGTAAAAATATTTTTACCTTGAGTCAGAAATTCTAAGACATTTCCATTGATCTACACAGAACATGAAACAGCTCTCTTACTGTTACTTTACACCCTGCTTTTCTGAATCACTGGTTGTGTAAGCTTGGACAGGCTACTTAACTTAATGTCCTGTAAATGCGATAGTAATTCCCAGCTCAGCCACCTAGTGACACTGAGTGAGCTAGTCCATGAGGAGTACCCAGGCCAAAGCCTGCCACAGAGTCAGTGCTCAGGTAAGTGCAGTTGTTACTGCTGAGCACAGTGGGAGATGGAAACAACATCCAACCTGTTAATGGTTTTTCAAGTTGTTGCAAATCAGCTGAGGGGCCAGGACAAGTACACAAAGAACTGCAATGGAGTGAAGTATGGAAAAAAGGCTATGGGAGAGGGTCTCCATGGTTGGTAGAATTAGGGAAAGCCCTAAGGAGAAGGTGTTAACTCATTTCAGCGAAGCCAGCTTTTCCTGAAGTGTGGAATGGACATGGGGCAATGATGTGGGGTGACTTCATGTGGTTTTCTGACATGGCATGAAATGACTTTGAATTCCACGGTAAAAAAGTGATTCTCTTTTCCAACTCGTCTGATCTCATCAGGGAGAATCTCTTGACTTGGTGCCAGTAGAGGCAGCTCTCTAACACACTCATCTGCTCTTTTGTCAAAGGGAGAGCAGACTTCAGGCTCAAAATAGGGAGCATCTACTTGGTTGGTTTCAAGCTGTTTTTACAGTTACCTGCTAATTATAGCAAACAGTACTGGTTTTTCCCTTGTGAAGTAGTAATAAAAAGTTTTCTTCATAAAGAAATTTCTCTAAGAAAAAATGAGTTGATTTAAAGGAAAAACAGTATGCAAATAATATTACATATGATTCATGGATTATGGTAAATGGTATACAAACAAACTCTGAGAGAGACTAAGAAAGAGGGACAGAAGATTCGGGATAGGTACAGCTCGAGTAAAGGGGCATGGTAAGAAATGTGTTTGGAGAGTAATAAACAGTTCAATTTAGAGGCTTCCCCAGTGGTTCAGCAGTAAAGAATCTGCCTGCAGTGCAGGAGATGCAGGAGATGAGAGTTCGTTCCTGGGTCAAGATCTCCTGGAGGATGAAATGGTGACCCACTCCAGTATTCTCACCTGGAAAATTCCATGAACAGAGGAGCCTGGAGAGCTACAAGGAGCAGTTTTCATTACTGATAAGTAATTAAGTTAGAAGTACAAAATTATATTAATATTCCATTAGTCCTCTTTCTGCCATCTTCCCATGCTGCCATGATGGTGGCACCATGAATGTCCTGGCTAATGCTTTCAAGAGTATCAACAATGCCTCAAAGAGAGGCAAACGTCAAGTTCTTATTAGGCTGTGCTCCAAAGTCATCTTCCATGATGAAGCATGGTTACATTGGCGAATTTGAAATAATCGATGATCACAGGGCTGGGGAGATTGTTGGGAACCTCACAGACAGGCTAAATAAGTGTGGAGTGATCAGCTTCAGATTTGATATGCAACTCAAAGATGTGGAAAAAGGGCAGAATAACCTGCTCCTGTCACATCAGTTTGATCTCACTGTACCAACAACCTCAGCTGGCATCACGGACCATGAATAAGCAAGATGAAAACACACAGCAGGGAAAAGTCCTTGAATTCTTTTTTTAGGGATGTAATACATACATGCAAATAAAATGCCTCAGGGAACTAAAGAAAAAAATTCCATTAGTAACAAAGTTTTACATACCTGTCAATAATTGTTGATATTTCTCAACTGCTGTTTCTTATCATTTTTTTCCCATGGCAAATTTTCTTTTCTTTCTGTAGATCTGAGGAGAAAATTAAGCACTTTGGTCAGCTTAAATCTGAACTTTTTCTTAAAGACAACACGTTGAGGAAGATACTTTGTTTAATTACAGAACTTAAAGTAACAGCCCAGAAAAACTTCATTCTGAAAAGACTTTTCTGGAAAGTAGGTGTTTTGTCTTATTTTTAATCTTTAAAACTTGTTTTACCTGTTTATCAAATGCAGCATATTCAAGCATAAAGTAAAATAGAAATAAATATCTTGTATTCTGATGCTGTAAAAAAATGTTGATTAAATTTAATGCAATCGTCTTGATGCTTGAAATGCTGTGATGTAATCAGTGTATATGTGTGTGCTGGAGCCAGGGAGATGGAAGAGAGGAGAGAAGTAGCAAAAAGATGGTAGCTCACATGGGCTGGGTTGACAGAATGAAAAAAAGAGAGAGGGTCGGGGGAAGCTCCTGGCATGCAAGAAGTATAAGACAGTGAGATAAAGCAGATATCAAGAAGTTTTATGTGCATGTTCCCCTAAAACAAAAATAGAATTAAATACACTTTTAAGTGTAGGATTGATATATTTAAAAAATTTTTTATTGTGGTAAAAGTCATATAATACAAAACTGCTGCTGCTGCTGCTAAGTCGCTTCAGTTGTGTCTGACTCTGTGCGACCCCATGGACTGCAGCCCACCAGGCTTCTCCATCCATGGGATTCTCCAGGCAAGAACACTGGAGTGGGTTGCCATTTCCTTCTCCAATGCATGAAAGTGGAAATTGAAAGTGAAGTCGCTCAGTCGTGTCTGACTCTTAGCGACCGCATGGACTGCAGC